>NW_008659771.1:104625-108063 GCF_000695815.1 Acanthisitta chloris | reverse complement strand
AGCAGTCTAGACTGTTGGCATAATAATGCAAAAATTGCACATCTGGCTAACATTAATTTTAAAACATTGCTGTCCAATCCAGACTTTTACAACTTAGAAAATATTTGCATTTTAGCAGGGTCATAATTGAAATAGGAACAAATGTGCTCAGTGAACAAAGCAGTCCAAAAGAAGTGAGAGTGGGAAATTTTTTTGGCTCTGCAGAAAATCAAGTTAAATTAAATCAGAATAGCTGAAAATACCAAAACAAATGGTGAAGAAACAGATTAAGCATTATTTAAAATGACATGAGATCGGTGGAAATCCCTCTGAAATACCATAATTCTCATTATCATACTAGTAAAATGCTGCTCATGGAAATGCTGGAGCTTTTTCAACATAGACCAATGCTGACAACACCACATTGTGCCTCAGTGAAGGCAGCCTTCCCCTTTTTTTGCTATGCTGGTATCTTCCATAACTCAGAAATTACAATCTCCCAATTCATCCTGCTAGTGATCGCAATTATCATCAATGTAAAATCGCAGATAAGTTGCTATGTTTCTATCACCATAATGTCAGTTTACTAGGTATTTCACAGAATCACAGATTCAGTCAGGTCAGAAGGGACTACAGTGGGTGATTTGGTCCAACCTCCCTGCTCAAGTAGGGCCATCCTAGAGTACATGACAAGGGATTGCATACAGATGGTTCTTGAATACCTCCAGTGAGGGAGAATCCATGACCTCTCTGGGCAATCTGTTCCAGTGCTCAGTGACTGGCACAGTTAAGAAGTTCTCCCTCCTATTCAGGTGGAATTTCCTGTGCATAAGCTTCTACCCATTACCTCTTGGATAAAACAAGAGCAGTTTCCAGCACTGAGAAGAGCCTGGTTCCATCTCCTTGGGACCCCCCCTTCAGGTATTCATATACATTAATGAGGTCACCTCTCAGTCGTCTCTTCTCAAGACTGAACAGGCCCAACTCCCTCAGCCTTTCCTTGTAAGTGAGGTGCTCCAGTCCCTTAATCGTCTTTGTTGCTCTCTGCTGGACATGCTCCAGGAACTCCATGCCACTCTTGCATTGAGGAGCCCAGAGCTGGAAACAATACTCCCGATGTGGCCTCACGAGGGCTGAGTAGAGAGGCAGGACCATCTCCCTCTTCCTGCTGTCAATAATTTTTCTAATGTATCCCAGGATTTCATTGGCCTTTTTAGCCACTAAGGCACACGGCTGACTCATGGACAGCCTGTTGTCCATCAGGACCCCTAAGTCCTTCAGTGCAGAGCTACTATCCAACAGGTCAGCATCCAAACTGTACCAGTGCTTGGGTTATTCCTTCCCAGGTGCAGGACCCTGCACTTGCCCTTGTTGAATTTCAGGTGGTTGAATTTCTGTGGTTATATGTCATAGACAATTTAGTCATTAAGACTCGTGTATTTAACTTAAGCTTTAGTATCACATTATGATTCTCCCGATATTACTGCTAGTTCAAGGAAAAAGTTTCACCCACGTCACTACCCGTGCCCCTGTCTTTATGCACCCTCACTAGGTTGAATGAAATGTTTGCAGGTCCACAAGAAGGTCTGTTAAGTTACCTGATCTTTTGGGTTAGGAGGAGTCTGAAAAACTTACCACCATCACAAGAGAAATCTTCCTATGTATCCGTAGCCTCAGAGATTATTCAATACTCTCCATCAGCATTTGTCAAGCAGGGATACATGTGTGTATTTCAATGAATTAACTATTGTCAAGGAAATTATAACACTTTCTGGGCCACCCAGGGTGAGGTAGAGTTTCAAAAGCATTTTTGCATATCAAAAGCTAACATTGTATCAAGCAGCTTTTCACTAGCAAGAAGATCATAAATTGATAGCTTAATTAAACTAATTATCAAGTCTCTGGGCTACAGGAAATTCCCAGTGTGGCATTTACACTCAGTTGAATTCTCAGGGAAAATACAGTTTCACAGTGCTTTGCCCTGAGCACAGGTGCTTGACCTTGGAGGGATTAGACCGTTTGAGGAACAACCCTGGGCTGGCACCCAGCTTGCTGCACAGAGGAAGAGAGGCTTTGCCACCCTCCATCCTGTCCACCACCATCTCCTCCCCACTCCTTTCCACAGTCGTGGTATCCACTGGACATCCTGCCAAGCCAAATGATCTTGCTGAAACTTCAGACAACTGTTTACTCATTTTCCTCCTTCTGGGATGAGTTTTCTGCTGTTTCAGTGAGTTAAATCATCTCATGAAAGGCTTCAGTGTGGTCCAGAGCTAGTGCAAGAGATGCACAGATGAGATGAGTGGCCAAGGACGGGCATGGGGATGGGGTGTATAAGGTCAGGGCAAGATCTGCCCTTTGATTCTTTGCACCTGCTTGCCAAATCTAGAAGGTTTCTAAAAATAATTTATCACATAGCAGAACAAAGCTTGTTTTATTTTTTTGCCTCAGCAGGATAAGCTGTGAAATGCTGAGATGTCATGCTACACCAGAAGCAATGTGCAAAGAGGAATCCCTTAGGGAGTGCAAGCCTTGTGTACTCAGGAATTTTCCTGCCACTGAGCTGATAGGACCTCCTCCTAAGTCTCTAACACTGACAGCCAAGTTGTGGGGAACAAAGCATCACTGGAAAGGCTTAAACAAACCCAGTGTCATGAAATCAAATGACCAAAATGAGTAGCAACTGCAAGCATAAGGATCTACCTGCCTCCTTGTGGCACCCCCTGACCAGCTCAAAATGTTGCTGTTGGCCCTCTTACATGTTGTCCTTGGTGTTATTAATACAAATTATGTGGGAGCAATAACAGCAATAGGAAGAGTGACCACAAATCTCTCTTACTTACTGGGTAGGACTCACCACTCACCCTAATATTAGCCCATCTGGGGTTAAGCACCTGGTCTGCACAAATTTTCCTGGCTCCCCCAGTCACTGTGTGTTGCAGGACCATGGGCTCTTGCACTAACTGCTGAGGGTATCCTTGGGAGGAAGATCAGACCAGTGACCTGTCAGAGGTGCCAAAGAGAAGAGACATGTCCAGCTGGTTCTCACATGCATTCCCATTCTGATTCTTCAAAACATCTACACTGTAACACAAGGCAGAGCAAACTATGCTTTCTTCCTTTGAAAATCATTGGCACAGAAGTTGAATCAAGTTACAGTCACCTCTTGGATATGGGCATCTAAGCACTAGTTAAAGCTGGAGATTTTCAAAGCAAAACAAAAAGACCCTGGACCTTTTCCTGATGATGAAATAATTTAAATTTATGAATTACAGTTATTTCACAAAATGGTTCAAAATGTGTTTGCTATTTTTCTCAAGGTACTGTGAATTAGCCAGGAGCTGACACAGACCCTGGGACACATCACTCATCCCAGCCATAAAAAGCTGCAGAACAAACAGCAGTGTTCATAAACCATATCCATTGGGCTCTGGCCAAACAGTGACTGTGATAAGGGAG
>NW_008659771.1:102106-104603 GCF_000695815.1 Acanthisitta chloris | reverse complement strand
GCAGGAAGGGGAGGAGTGGAAAATCCCTAAGCAGGAGAACAAAGGGGCAGAGGTGATAGAGCAGTGGTTTGAAGAGCAAGGCAGCTTTGTGCAAAAAGACAGATGCCTTCATGGAGAGGGCTTTTCTCCCCTCTGCCATCAGCCAAAGAAACAGAAAACTAGCCAGAGGGGAGGAGACTCCGAGGAGAGGGCTAGTGGAGATTTTCTATGTGGCCTCAAGGGAAAAATTTGTGTAAATGTTGAGGAGAAGGGGTAGGTAAAGGGAGATAAGGGTTACTGGCCTTAGCTGGTTTTCAAACAAAATAACCTCTGGATTTTCCCAGATATGCTCACTTTCACTCTCTACCCAGAAACTTTGTCAGGAGAAAGAAAGAGCTTTTGTTTTTGCATATTACAGATATCTGGCCCTGTAAAGAGAAGGACAAATATAAATAATGCTAAAGAAGTTGCCAGATTTCTGTAAGTCCTAGACTCATGGTCATTAGACATTGCAGATTGACTATACAGAACATAAAATATGATTTTGGGGTATCCCAGACAGACTGGACTTCACAAATAGTCTTTGTATGGTTACTCTGCACATGGACTCACCACCAGCACAGCTTGTGCTCCAGAGTGTCAGGTATCATGGGTTGTCCTGGCAGATGTTTGGAGGCTATTCCAGAGGATGCTCCAGAAAAGTGCAGAAATTCAGGTCTCAGGATCTGTTTCTCCTGTGCAGTCTCTGGTCAAGCAGAATTGTGCTAGAGTCCTTCACAGAGCCTGGGTACTGTCACTTACTTATTTCAAATTGTTTCATATTGTTTTAAATATCAATCATTGATTATAAGGTAAATTATAAATTAAAATTCTGATGCTTTTTTTTTTTTTAGTGAATGTGTTTGCCTATCAAGGGTGATATAATAGGACTTAGGATGGACCAAGTATTATGGCCCATTTTTATGAGAAGTAAGAACACAAAGACTGTGCCCAGGAAGTGTAAGAGAGAGGCTAAGAAAAAGGAAAATAAATAGTGCCTCAGTGCATCTGCAAGCATGAGAGCACGTAGCCCGTAGCTCAAGCATTCTCTCAGCAGATAACAGCCTGACAGATAACTAGGAGGGGAAATTGTGTTACAGCCTAGCTAATTGTTTTTCCTCAAGAAATATTAAATACCTCTTCCTACTCATGAGGAGACTGAATCAAAGAACAAGGAACAAACTCCTCCAAGGTGACCCACTAAGTGAAGCAATAGAGATAAGAATAGACTCTGCCTTCCAAATTCTCACACAGGCTGACCTGCAGATATCCATCATTTGTGCAGTCACCTTGGCTAGGCTAAGGACACCTCAAGGTCACTGTGGGGAACTAAAGGTGACTTGAAAGACAGTATTGTGGCTATTGAGGCATGAGGCTCATGGATTTTTTAAGGGTTTGCCATTGATCTCAGGATAAATATGATTAAAACAAGAGTGGACTTGTAGTGCACTAGCACAAAAAACTAAATAGAAGGCTATGGAAGAAATGCACTGGAGGGCATGAACCTCTGTTACAATGACATAACCTGCTACAAGGAAAAGTGAGGCACTGTCCAAGGTAAACTGCTGCTCTGACGGATGTGCTGTGTCTCAAAACTACCTTTCCCAGGCAAATTCTCATTCAGAGGAGGATACTGGTACATGGTCAGTGATGTTGTCAGGGTTTTTCAGTCAGTTGCCAAGAAAACATTCTTGTCCTTCACCTTTTACAAATGACCACAGCGTTGCAACTTCCTCCCATAAGTACTTTTGAGAAGATATTTCACCCCTGAGTATTTCTTAACTGGCCGTGCACATACTTCATGTCCATTTCAGCTTGCATGTTGTTCTCCAAACAGAGCTTTTTTTGGCACAGTTCTGGTTATACAGAGAAATAAATTTTGTGCTCTGCCACTGCTGGGAATGAATCCTGGCTTTGGAGACAGTTAGTGCCAGATAATAGGTACAAAGCATGACAGAGTGAACAATAAAATAAAGAAAACATTCAGGACTAGGACAAAAATTAGCAGCAGACAGCAAGCAGCAAGGGAGAGAGACACAGACGGATACAGCGCTCACTGCAGTTTACATCTCTATGGCTCCTGAATTGTGTGAATACATCTAAAGTACACATAGTCCCTCCCTGGTTTTGACAAAATGAATTTCAGACTTGGAGGAATGCAAAAACACCAGAAAAGCGTAAAGGAAATTCCCAAGTTAAGACTGGAACTAAAGAGACCCCTTAAGGGTCCCCTTGGTCTGTTAAGCAGAATGGCCGAGACTGTGAGCTCCTCAGGACAAATCAGAAAAATAAATGACTGGGTGAAGCTGGAGCCTCCATCACTGCAAACGAGAAGGAGATGGGTTTGGAGTCTCATACCACTCACCAGATGCAGTGTGCCCTGATCTGCAGCCTCGACCTCTTTCAGTAAACAGATTGCTCAGAGAGATTGTGAGTACTTACTGCAGTGAGGGAGCAAGACCATTTATTACTGTGATGT
>NW_008659771.1:50622-102049 GCF_000695815.1 Acanthisitta chloris | reverse complement strand
ATCAAGCATCATATATCTTTTTGATGAGCTATTAAATGTGTGTAAGCTTAGCTAGAAATGCACAAAAAGTGTATGGGCAGTGTTCATTGCTTCCTGAGCCCTTTCCCAGGATGCCTGTGTAACCTTTCCTGGTGTCAGATTTCCTTCAACCTTACTGCATCTTAGCAGCAAATAAAATATTGTGGAGTGACTTCATTCATTGCCTTTTACCTTTGGGAGTTTACAGTGAATTTGTCTTGACTCCTTAAAGATGGTGTTCTTGGTGGATGGATGAAGAACAGGTGTACTAAACTCACCCTGTTTTCCTTTATGTGCTCAGCTTGGAGCTGTATGTCAACGTCTCAAAGCACGAAAATCTGACAGGCTGAGAATCACACACGCTCCCAGAATAATCAGTTAGCCATAGTGATTATGTATATGCTGCAGCTGGGAAAGGGACTTACAGGGACAGACTTTGGGAAGTACAGATGGTCTTCTAGGAATCATTCAAGTGCATGGAATTTTGTTTTGGGTAGGAGACCTAGTGCTGAAGAAGAATCTAATTTTAATGAAGGCTTTGGCATCTGAGACTGACCAAATAGTGAGTCCAGAGCCCTGGCCCAATGCATCACCTGATATACTCTGGTTTTGTCCAAGTCAGTACATAGTTGGGAATGCAGTCTTAGCAAGGATGGCAAAAAAAGGAACTTTAAAATGATTCTTTCAACCTCTTTCAGTTATCCTTCATTCTTGTGCAAATCCAAATGGATTAGCTAAAAGTGCTGACACTTTCTACGTTAAACTCTTCAGCCTTGCACTGGACTGAAATAGATAAAATTTAAAAGTTTTTTCGGAGTACGTTTCTGCCCCATGGCTACTATTGGGTGAAGCTTAGCACACTTTGCTGTCCACCCTGCAAGTTCTCCTGGATGGGCTCGTGCTCTGTTGATGCTTGATGCACCATGAAAGTTGATGGCAGAGTTGGGGTTCAGAGGTTGTCAGTTTATTTGGCTTCAAATCAGCAGCTAAACTGGGTTTAACCAAAAATGTGACCATCCCTTTAGCTTCCAGTGTACTAGGGATGTGTGTCATTAACAGGGATTTGTGTGAGAGTGAGCTGGGCTCTTGCAAAAGGAAATGGAAATATACAACTGAAAGTAAATTTTGGACAAATGCAAAATAACACAACAGTGCTCAGAAAACCCTCCTTAGAGATCATTTGTTTGATCATTTCCTTCCCTGAAAAAGAAAAGATGCATTGGGTCCTTTAGAAAATTCTTTCCCAAACATAGCTTTAAAATTTCGTTACTTGAATTAAAAAGGGTCCCTGTTTTCACACTGGTCCAGGTCTTGTCTGACTGACAGTCAACAGGCTGTGTGGCTCTGGAGGGGTGGGAAAGGGAAGGAAAAAAAAAGGATGACTCTAAGCCTCCAAGATCAGCTCAGTTTTCAGTATAGATCAGAGAAGTCTGATCCTCCAGGGGGTAGAAGTCACCCACATTTTTCATCTTGAAATTGAAATGATGGTGGGGATGCATTATATTTCAGGAGGGGCAGAAAGCCTAAATACCCCAAAATCTAAATACCCTTGTGGTACTCAGATTCCTCTAGAAAAATTTAAACATCTAGATAAATAATTTAGATTTCTAGATTAAAAAAAATATAGAGATTTATATAGAGCAAAACCCTCAGGTCATGTCTGCCAAGGTCACATGCATTTGCCTGACACCTCTCTGATCAGGAGTTAGACAGTATATTTGTTTTGAAAGGAAACACTAAACTTTTCATTTAGAACCAGCCACATTTATTGTAATAATTAATTAATTACTTAAAATGTTTGAATGACAGCACTTGTATTGAGTAAAACATAATCAAAACTAGTATCAATTCTACATTCACAAGGTTTCATTGAAATGCCTTCATAGGTCATTGAGCACAGGCATCTTCCACCTTCCTATTGTGGTCTCATTCCTGCAAAGTCACAGGGCAGAATGTAGACTTTGGGAGGTACCTGCAGAGAGGCCTGTGGTGTGAGCTGCCTTGTTTCCCCATCACCATCTAATTTCTGGTCCATTTTACTTCCAGCCTGTGCTGTGTCTTCAATGCAACTGAGAGCAGAGACTGCAAGTTTGCAAATGAAGCACATTCCAAAATTATTTTTCTCTCATTTTGAAATATATTTAGAAACTCTGCAAATACTTTTGCATTCCATAGCCTTTCATTCTTTGCTTTTTGAATGTTAATTTTCAAGCATACTGGACAAATATGACAGCATTGCAGCTGTGCAAAAGTAAGATGATTAAAAATAGCTCTAGTGCTCTATTTGCAAATAACTACCATTTGCTCATCACCTTCATATTCAGCATGACTGTGGCAGTCCAACCACATCATTTCAATTCCAGATGTGTTGTGCAAGCACACACTTGTGCTGAATGAGGAATAGAGTTCCAGAGGAAAGGGAATCCCATAGATGAGGGTGGGAATTGCTCTGCAAGAAATTGAGAGGAGTGATTTGTGCAGGAAAAGTGCCAGTGGGAAAGAGGAGATTGGCAACCGGTGTAGAGTAAAGACAGCCACACAGAGGTGGGGAAGGCAGTGTTCACCTACACCAGAAAAGGTCAGGCTGGGAAAAGGATGGCCAGGGCTCAAGTGCTGGGGTTTTACTGTCTGTTCCCATGATAGATCCCCCATGTGCCCCAGGCCTTAGACAGCTTTGGGATGTAACACTCTGTTGGGATGGCTCAGTGTCTCACAAGACAAGACTAGGCTTCGTCCAGTGACAATAACTGCCACACCATCCTCCCTTTCTACAACAAGAACAGCCATTTCTTGCTTTGCAGCACTCTCGAGTAATTGAATTTTTAAACATATGTTCACATATGACCATCAAGAATGCTCACATACATGTAGAAACATATAAAGATAATAGAACAGTGTTCATCACATTGTTTGGATACTACACTCTCTTGATGGGCAAACTATTTGGCTTGAATTTTATTTTCATGTTTCCTTCCCTTATTGCTCACTGTTCAGAGCATGCCAAAGCAACCATACTGCTTAAAATACTAAAACTTTGAGAGCTGCATACCTTATATCTAACGACCTAGTTAATGATCTAACAAATGGATCATTAAAATACCCTACTGTACACATTTGTGCTAAGGAGATGGAAATTGCAAGCACAATCATTTCCATTTTTTGTTTTGTCTGAACAGAAAGTATTCCCCCCTCCTCCCTCCTCGTCTTTAAACATCAAAGAAAAAAACCACATCTCATTGTATTCCTCAAAAGTCCCAATATCAGAGAACTGTTCAAATAGCTTCTGGTCAAAAACTGCTTAAAAGATTTATGTCATCAAATACATAAAAAGGGATCTTGGGGCAAGAAAATGATGAGTTGTAGGAAGGGGTTGGTTGTTAGAAAGTGTTAACACATTTATTATAGCTCTAGGGAAAGGTGTATTTTACATTCTTATCAGACCAGCTGTTAAACTATAAAGGCACTAAATTTTGCATCTGGTTTTGAAAACCCAGACGGAGTCACATGATTGATGCAATACTGAGTTGATCAGATCTGCTTTTAACTATCAAATACCTTTTTACATTAGACATAAAACTGAGGAGTCTGGTCATTATGAACTACACACAGCAATGGTATTTTGGATTGTATTAATTTTGTTGTCAAAAATACAGCTGTTGTAGGAAATATTTTGAATTTTTAGTACCATCTGGTGTGCTGAAAGAAGAAGAAGTGCTTTAAACTTGGCATAAATCCATTTTCTAAGTGGGTAATATTGGTACTTTGAGAAAGGGGCTGTCAGAGCAGGATATGAGAGGAGGATATGAGAGGAGTTGTTTATTGGGGCTGTTTTTATTGCTTTATAGCACTACAAACCCTACCCTACCTCAATTAAAACAAACATGTTTATGACTCTTACAGGGTCCTCAGAATGGCTCATCATTACCAAATACATTTGCATTATCATGGGTAATATTGGTACTTTGAGAAAGGGGCTGTCAGAGCAGGATATGAGAGGAGGATATGAGAGGAGTTGTTTATTGGGGCTGTTTTTATTGCTTTATAGCACTACAAACCCTACCCTACCTCAATTAAAACAAACATGTTTATGACTCTTACAGGGTCCTCAGAATGGCTCATCATTACCAAATACATTTGCATTATCATTTTTTCTGACTCTTACAGGGTCCTCAGAATGGCTTATCATTACTAAATACATTTGCATTATCGAACTTTTTTTTCAGCGTTTGACATTTAGCTATGCTGGGAAATGACAGGTGTGGGGATTGCAGAAGGCAGGGAATGAAGAAAGCCAAGACCTTACACTGAGGCAGTTACACCAGACTCTCCGTGGGGGTCAGTACATGTTTGATGGGCCCTCTGTAGTGTTTGTAGCTCTGTTTGTCTCTCCACAACGTCAATGTAAGCAAAAATCTTGCTGTTTTAACCTCCTTTTGTTGTGCAGGCAACTGGTGGTGAGATCAATCTTTGTCATATAATTAGATCAGAGAGAAATAACTGAGCTTCTGTAGGAATGTTAGATGAGTGTCTGTAGTTTATATGTAATGTTTTCTACCCAGAGTAATTTCCTATCATCATGACTTGGGTTAGAGGAGAAGCAGCAACTCTGATGCAATAGCATGTTTCCACATGGGAGTCCTGAATTCTTCATTCACAGAGTCTCCAGTGTAAGTATGAACATTAAGAGAATCTCAAAACCACAGAAACTGAAGGCAATAAAATTAAGCAATATGTTCCAGGGAAAAAAATTAGATGAAAAGTCTCACACACAAACATTTTCATACAATCACCAAAAGTCATTTTGAAGACAAAACACAGACATCAGTATCTGGGTAATTAGATCTATAGAGTGGATGTTATAAGTATCTTTTCAGTAAGGGAGATTTTGAAGTTGCAGGCCATCAGTGTTGTATAAATCCTACAGAGTTTTGGGGGAAGTTGATGTAAACTCATGGAGGCCAGGAACCGTGTACTGCGGCTCCACTGTGAGCTGCATGTCTGTACGGCCCAGGGGACTCTCAGAAGTGACATCACACAGAGCAAGGGGAGTCACTGAGAACTGAAACTGCTTGTCTGTCAAAAAACCCAAAAAACTCAATGAACATTTTTTGAAGAATCATGCAAAAAATAATTTTTCTTTCTTTCATAACTATTGGTTTTGTATGACATCACCTTGTTACATCATTAATCTTCCTGAAGTATTATATTATTTTTTTCTGAAATACTACTAAAACCTGTTAGTATCATCTCTTGGTACTCTACAAAGGATTCTTTGTGCAGACAACTGGTTTCCTGAGACCAGACTTACATCCTGCCTCTCTGTGGGATACTTTCTCCTTCACCAATACTGGGCTGTAATTTAACTTTATAGAGTCTACAGTTCTGAAGAGCTTCAACACTAAATAGTGAGCATATATTTTATTTTTCATTTCTATTCCCCTCCTTTACAAAGCCATACTTTGGAAACACATCCTTCTCACACAAATCATTATAGTGGGGACAGAGATGTTTGAATACCATTTTTAATAAGCATTAGAACTGGATGCTCTTACTCTCAGTGTTCAGTACAATTTAAAGTCTGCCCAAATGAGAGCTGTGTCACCACACCATACAGTGGAAATTAAGCTCTTGAAAAAAAGGATTCATCATAATTATCTCTCCTTGGAAAAATACTTGGTCTTGCTCTGGCATTTTGTAGCAGCAGGAGACCATCCTGTGATGATATGCCCTTCCACCAGCATTATCACTTAATTCCCTTCTTTTTGAAGGTTTTTATAGGATTGGGTGCAGCTGTTTTTCATCAGCCCCTTCTTATTAGAGTTTCTAAGAATCCTGATTAATTTAGAGCCTGTTTCAACTGCTGCTTAAGGAGATTGAACATTCTGTCTTCACCCTTCTTGGTCTGCTTTAACAATAGCTTTTAAAACAATATGTGCAGTATTATGAATTTCCTTTTGTTGTTTATGGGCAAATATATGCATAGATATATCACTATTAGAAGCATTGTCTTATTCTCAGGGGCTTAATTGTTTCTTTCTTCTTCCCCATCTTTTAATTTCTTAAAATGTGTCTAATTTGTAACATAGGACAAAAATGTGTGGGAGTCAATTTAAGCTCTGATGGGACCCAATGCTAGAAAGGGCTGAATAATGCTAAGCTCGGCCAGGTCAGGCATAGTACCTTGCAGGAATTCCCATGGTTCTTCCCCAGTTGCCTGACTATGAGTTTTCAGGCATTTAAGATGAAACAATGCTTAGGGAAAAGGTTCTCTCCTTCCTCCAATAGTCATTTAGCTATCCTGTAAAGGATTCAGATACCTTTTTGCTGAACAGTTCTGATCTCTCTTTTCTTGGAAGTTGCTGTGGTTCTGGTTTTGGCTGCAGTTGAAACCAAGCCTGAGGAATTGTGGTCACAGGGCTACCACCTCCTTGGGGCTTGAGCATGGGCACATCCACAATGTTCCACACACCTCCTGCTCTTATTCTGGAAGCAAAAGGGTTTGAATGGCAGGAAGAGGGACATGGCAGGAGTGAGACAGGTTGCCAGAGGCAGAAAGCCATGAGGGCAGGAGAGCACAGCTGCACTGGGTCACTGGCTCCCAGGGGAGGCTGGTGAATACTGTGCTGCATCTGCACTTCGGGTAGGTTCTCAAGCATACACTGATAGACTCTGGGCAAACCAGCAGGTTTGTGACACCAAGAACATAGCTCCAGTGTTAAGGGGTTAGAAGAGCAGAGGATGGTGCCTTGAAGACCTGCAGGGCTGTGGCTGAGTTAAAATATAAAAGGAAAGTAAGCAAGTGCTGAAGGGAGGATCTTAAAAAGCTGGTTGCCTAGAAGCTGGGGCATAAAACCTAAGAGATTCCTGTCTGTAGAGTAGGAGCATGTGTAAAATGTCTTTTTGTTTTAAATGGCAACTAGCTCTTCTAAAAAACCCCACTCCAAATAAATAAAATATAAATAAAATATGTAGTTATTTTGTTGATTTCCTGCAAGTAATTATAGGGATAAGGAACAGAATTTCAGTCTGAAGACTTAAGACTTCTGGTTTGGTCCTGTTTTGGTTTCCTAGCCTCATCCCTTAAATGTGTTTCAGCAAATGCAAATTCTTTTTTCCAGAAAGAGCCTCCTGATTGCTTGGTATGGCATGACCCTGTTTCCTCATAAAGCCTTTTGAAGCATTCTGTCCAGACAGGGAGAGAGTGGTTTGAAAGCTAGTTGGTTCCTGCATTGAGTGAAATTTCTCCAAATCCAGGAGCAAGTTCACTGTTAAAAGGCCTAATAAAATTTATTCACAAATACATTTCAAATGTTGCTTCCTTGCAACAAACAATATTTCTGCTATTGTTTACTCTGGTTTCAAGGCAATGAGAGTTTAAAGCAATGACTATGAAAGTAGTACCAAACTATTAGATAAAAAGGTTAGAGAAATAGGCTAATTATTAATTATGTGGTGTGATGGGCCTAGATTGCCCCAAACCAGTTGCCTTCTACTGTATAAATGCTGCATACTGCATAACACTTCTACCAGTTTATTGGGGGGAAAGGGTGAAATAAGGAGAGAACCGTTTTCTTCTTAGATTACTGAAAAGTTTTTGCACAACTATCTATTGTTTTTAATATTGTTTATGGTTTCCTTAAGTGATCCACATAGTTAGGAATATCTTAGTTTTATGCAGGGTATCAGAGTGGAGGTGCTTGTATAGACAACACACATTGCCTCTAAACTAGGGGATAGGTATCAGAGTGGAGGTGCTTGTATAGATAATACACATTGCCTCTAAACTAGGGGATTGGATCATGGGGTTCCAGGTTCTGTAACTTTTTAGCCCACATTTGGGGTGTCTAACTTTGAGTAATCTAATTTCAGCCTGACTTTTTTGCCCAAACAGGAGTTTATCTGTTGTTTAATGAATGTCCTAGACATCTCAGAGTTCCTACAATGCTTTCATTTTCTCATTGGATTGCTCCTCCTATTTTCACATTCCTGTGGGTTTTCCACTAAGAGTCATAGAAACTGTGTAATACTCAATTTAACGATACATTTCCAAATCCATCTTGTTAAAATAGGTCTGAAATTTGCTAAATCAAGCCTGATATTTTCCCCTTTCCAAAGGGAAAATATGACCCTTGAGAACATTAACGCATTTGTGGCTAGGATGTTCTAGGGTAAACTCTGTGGTAGGACTTTATTTTCAACATTAGAATATTTCAATGAAAAATCTGGACCATAGATAAAAAAAATCAGATGTATAATGTTATCACACCTTTACTGCACAATGTTTTCCAATCTAATCCAATTTCATCCTCAGGTAGTGATTTGATCGTAGGTATCCAAAGTGACCAGTGAAACTTGCTTAGAAAATACCAGTCTTGATTTTAATGAGGAGTCTACAAAGTTGTAGTGGGGAACTGATGATTTTCAGAAGTCACATACAATTCAGGTTTCCTTGTGAAGCACGTGCACTTCACAAACTGGTGTCCACAAGCACATATCTACCTCAGCCAATGACCCTATTTTAATTTCACTTATTTAGTTGTGGCATCAAAAGTTCTTCATTCATACAGCAGAGTAAAACTGTTGAAGAGATTGGGACAATGATGAGACCAATGGGGGAAACCTACAAAAGGTAAAAGAGACACAAGTATGGCTCATTCTACTGGCTCAAAAAGAAGAGGTTGAGGAGAGTCTAATGGTGAATGAAGGGCAGAGAGGGGAACTTCCTGAGCAAGGCAGAGATTTTTGATTGACTGATGTTTCATTTAACTGAGCAAAGGCATGTAGTTCTTAATAAAATAATTAGTTATGTTTCTGATAATATCACTATCTGGTAATTTAGCTAAATTATGTTAG
Organism: Acanthisitta chloris; assembly: GCF_000695815.1. Lineage (NCBI taxonomy): Eukaryota > Metazoa > Chordata > Aves > Passeriformes > Acanthisittidae > Acanthisitta > Acanthisitta chloris. The sequence goes on along the minus strand of NW_008659771.1, from coordinate 93,178 downwards.
TCAAAAGTTAATTCATAGTTAATTGACCCTGTTGTTTGCTGCAGGGATGTGGTTCAGCCCCAGCCAGGGTGCCCATGTAATGAGGGCAGCAAAAGGGACTGGCAGCAGCGCAGCAAATGCTGTGAGGTTTGTCATAATACACTTTCTGCTCCTTACAGCTTTTAGCAGCTAAGGTTGTTAGATGATATTTATAATGCATGATAAACTTTGTTTGTCTGTCTAGGTAGCTCTGGACTTGCTGCTGCTGAAAACAAAGACGGACCATAGATGCAGGACTAATTTACTAACTGGATGTTTATTCTCCCTCTGTCTTGTTTTACTTTGCTATCAAAACATATTTTGTTTCTGCTAATCTAGAAAATTAAACTGTAGTAATCTAAGGCTATTTACCCTGAATGAAACCATTCACATGCAGCTTGAATATGCTATAACTTACATAAATTGACTTCACACCTTTAGCTGATTGATTTATTTAATTTTCCTGAGTGACCCTGTGTAGGCAACCCAAACTGTTTAATTAGTAAAATGAGTACTGCCCTACAAGCTGTATCTCTTACAGCTTCTCTCAGCCCCTATCCAGCACTTTTTCATTACTAGGAAAGGTTAAAAGATTGCAAGGGGCCTGGGGCTAGCTTTAGATCACTGCTTGGATGACACTTTGGACCCAGCCTTTTTCTCACCACCAAAAGATCTTCTCTTCCAGTCCTGTTCCTGCAACACCCAGTCCTCCCACCCAAGCAGCTTTGCAGGGTCAGGACTCCTGGGCACTGGGTGTCTTCCAACATTACCCACCCACCTCTATTTTTCTTCTTTCCCTTTCTGACAAATTTTCTGCTTCTTTATGGTATTATGTTAATTTGGTATATTTCCTGGAACCTTTTTCAACAATGGCTCTCTCAGATACTTTTCCTAACAACACAGCATAAAGCAAAGCCCTGATGTAGGAAATCCAGGAGTGCCCCCTCTCGTCTGCTCTTCAGTAAAACAGCTCTGGCATCTTTTCCATGGAGGGAGAGGAGAATACAGTAATTTTGCTTAATCAGTCCATTTGCATTTCTTTACAGACCAAAATAGAACAAAATAGAGACTTTCACAGCATGATAAATGTAGATGCCTGCACATGCTTGCAGACTGAAAGGTTGTGCGGTCCTTTTTCTGTAGGGAGGAGATTCAGGTGTACAGGCATGTGTAATACTGAATGAGCATTAGTTTTTCTGCCTACTCCACATTCCTCATTTTTTTTCTCTGCAGAGAGAGAAATGCTTTTGGTATTGCTTTGATCAGAGAGATCATAGGTGATAAAATATTCTCTTTTTTCTCAGCCCTGCTTGAACCTTGGGATTCACTTTTCCTTGAAACAAGATCTTCAAAATGGTTATGCTGTGATATGAAGAACTCTGATTTCCCAGCTAGTCAGACCCATAAATATTAACATTCTCACAGCCCCTCTAGAATAACCTAGGAAAAGAAAATATGTCTATCCTTTTGAAATATCCTAGGTGATGAGAGTGGAAGTGGCAAATGGAGGCCACACAAAGAACTACCAGGAGGATGGATTCCCCATGGTTACTGTAGCTGGGCTGTCATCTTCAGAGCCAAGTTTACAGAGCTCACAAGTCTCTGTCAGGGCACTGTGCTGTGGGATGGGATTCGACAGAAAAGGATGAGAAGTGGATCCATGCAACCTGTCTGCTCAGGCACAGCCTCTGGCTCGGAAACTATCAGCTCCTTGCAGTTAAACAAACATGGAGGGCTTGAACATGAAATTCCTAATATGTGCGTTTAAATATTTCCCTATAAAAAGCCCTGAAATGTTTTCATATCATAAATTGAAGGTCTGAAACACAGCCTGATTTTTGTTCTCTCTTTGCCTTGTTTTTGTTCTCCTGCACAGATTTTGGTTGCTGGCTGGAAAGTGACCCCTGGAGACAAAGTTAATCTTATTTCAGGAACTGTGCCCACAAAACAAGGAGATGGCTGTTGAGTTCTGGATAATATTAAAGAAAAACAAAACACAATGAAGCACTGAAGTCCTTGTGAAGGCAGTGATTGAGAGCAGCAGCACACTGACAGCAACAGAGAATAGAGATTCTGATTTACTCAGGTAACATGCAAACCCAATGCTATGTTGTTGTGTTAGCACGTCTAGATTTCAGGGCTGTGTTTCTAGTATGTAATCAATAGGGTGCTGTGCCTGGCCTAATTAGCTCCTCTTCTTTAATTAGGCCAGCCAAGATGCCATACTGATGTGGCAGTGCCACTTTTGCACCTGGGCGAGTGTCTCTGCACGGCTCTGCACCACATAGACCTGTCAGTTTGATGGGATTTGAGAGACCACCCCACACTGTGTGGGATATGGACAGTGTACTCGTGCTATTTGTTTGGTGCTCAGCCCTTGCTGAACCCCTAGACTTGGTCAATGACTGAGCAGCTTGTGTGCTTTCTTTGTGCTGGAGTTCTCTCCTGGGGAAATGAACAATCCTGTAGCAATTGGCAGGACCAAAGCACGTTTCAGGGCTTTGCCTTAGTAATCTCCAAATAATTGACTCCTCGGTCACAGTTTCTGTCTCCTGGGTAGATTCCACTGAGGAAAGAGTTCATGTCTCGCCGTTATTATAATTGAGTTAAAATTCAGTCATCTATGAAAGGTGAGTCCACCAGAAATGGGGTTTGATGATTTCCAGAGGCTCGAGAAAGGATGCCACTCCCAGTCCAGTTTTTCATTCAAGCCCTTCAATACTAACTTGTTATTTTTATTTTTCTTACAGCTTCGGGATATTTTCTCTTTACTAGGATACTGTTCCCAGATGAGACTGCACTGTATTGCCTCGTATCTCTGCCAGAAAGAATTACAGATGTTTCAAAGGAAATGTGCAGAAAACATGCAGCTGAAACAGAATAAATTATGCTTAAAATCAAGGAAATGTACTAATAAGTGAGAAATGTACCAATTTCTCTGAGAGCATTTTTCCCTGCCTCTACCACCTGATTTATTTTTGGTTTTTTACTTTACTGTGTGGTAAAGTAAAGGACTTCTGGTCCTTCCACATGAAAAAGACTACAGTAAGGCCAGAGTTTGAGAGGATTTTTAGAATTTCTGAAGTTTTCTAAGGTCAGAGTACTTTACTAAAATGTGCAGATGTATTTCTTTGTCTATACAACCAGAAGACACAGTTCTGAAGCAGCTCTTAGAACTGCAAGCCCTCTCTGACAAACTACAGATGGAACACATGACCCAGTCACCAAGCAGAACCCCAGGTGTTTGCAGAAGTGTTCCTACCTTGAATCTGTGGAGTGAAGTAAGTCCCTGCACTCACCTGGATGACACATCTCATTTTCTGTCTGCAACACATTGTGTTTAGAGAGGAGCATTTATCATTTTTTGTCTCCCCATAGCTGTATCCCAGGTGAAATTGCAAACTTGAGTGATGTCTCTTGGCTCTTTACTTGCTAATGGGCTATTCCCTTACATAGCAATGCCTATTCCCTGCACATACAAATACTCCAACAATGTAAAATACTTCTGGTCTGCTAATTTTCACCTACTCCTTTTTTATCAGTTTTCCCTGGGAAACAAAAACTCTGCTCGAAAAGTCTGACCCAAAATCTCAGAAAACCTGGTCCAGCAGCAGATACCAGATTTTTATACTTTCCTTGGTAAACCACAGCTACTAAACAAACAGCTGATGGGATCATCACATAGTCACCTGTTTCAACACTTGCTCATTCTCTTCAAGTCATTCTGGAGAAAAACATTTCCACCCGTTTCAGTCAGGAAAATACTTCTTAGATTAAAGTTTATCTAAAAAGTAGGAAGGTATTTTTCTACACAGTTGTACTGTTTGCTGGATTTTCCTACTCTGTGTTTGGTTTCATTAATTTACCATATTCTCATACTTTCTAACCATGCTTGAAGCTCTCTCTGTCTTCTGAACTTCCCTGGAGAACTGTGGTAGTCACAGTAATAACATTCATGAGATGAGGTCATCTGCCCTGTTATGGAAGAAAGATGCAATTTCTCTGGAATTTGATTGTAATTTAGCATACATTTATGTCTGCTTATTTGAAAGTTTATCTGGATAATGAATTGTATCCCTTAGGCATTCCATAATAGTTCTTATTTTAGTAATACTATATCTTCAGTGCATTTCTAATACCAAAAAAGTTCTTGTCAAGCAAAATGATCAAAACTGAATGTAGTTTCCTCAGTATGATTTAGCCCAAATTTGAATTCCTTTCTAGTTACGTATTTTAATTATGAAAACTAGGGACTCAAAACAACTTTGCCATGTTAATGGAAAGCACAACAGATTTTCTTAATGCCAAAAAAATGTAAATATCCTCAGCCTTTTCTTGGCTCCCAGACTTACTGGATTTTGGTGCATCTTAGAACTCTGTTGTACCACATACATAGTGTCACCTCTCATAAAACCAGGATCTCTGTGTCCTGAGTTTTGTTGGTAAATATGTAGTTTGTTTTCCTTAGTTCATGAGTAAGCTATAGCTCCCAAGTGGTCTTTTTTGTAACATGTGATCTCTGGTTGCCTGGTCTGCATTTAGGAAGAGTTTGAGCTTTTTCTCACAGAGAAAAGTCTTTGAAACCACTGAGTCAAAATGAATCATCAGCCTGTTCTCAATGTGCCCCATCCACAGCGTAAAGCTAAACAGTGTGCCCAGTTAGGACTCTTATGCCAGTGAGATCTACACATGTTATCCTGTGTCACTTCACACACTGCAACCTATTGTCTCCACATGTTCTCCTCAGCAGCCACAATCACACCTTCCCTGGCTCTGCTGTCACAGCCACATGGTTTGTTTTACTTCAGACTCCAATAATAAGTCAATTAGAGCAGGATTAGGCTCTGGGACATGAAACCAGTTTTCCCCTCTCTTCAAGAATGAGGACCTTATATGATCTGCTTGAGCATTTTGATTCCCTTCCATTTCCTGCAATCCAGTGAGTCACTACTCTTCTAATTAGCTTGCCAGTAGCCATCTATCAAATGTTTCTCTCATGAACTTACAGCCAGAAGAGTGCTTTGTAGCATCTTGTCAAGTTACAACCAAGTTTGGTGTCTAGTAGAACTGGAAAACAGGCAAACCACCCAGCCCACCTCCAAAAAACTTCTGCCTGATTCTATGCTAAATTTTTGCACAGGAACAAGCTCATTTTCCTCCCTGGCTGACACTCGTTTCACTCCTCTGTCAGTTGGGAAGAATCATGGTGGAGTCCTTTTTTATAAACACCAGCATGCCAGTGTTTAGACAAGGGGACTACATTTCTGGTCATGGTTTTCATTTCCTGGATTAAGACAGGCAGAAAAATGTGGTTAGCCAATATAAATGAGTTTTGGCCTTGTTCTATGTGAAAAGGTAAGCAAATTCAAAACATCAGCCAGTTTGCTGTGCCTAGAATTTAAAGGATCAGCACTGGTTCCTTGATCTTGCATCTGACCCTTGTCACAACCTGACCTCCTCCTGTTGGCCAGGACAGTCATGAGGGCAGTTGTCCCAATGGAGCATCATTTGTTCTGGAAAGTCCTTGGGGTTATGAATTGCCCTACTGCACTTTCCCTCAGGCCTCTGTACCCCCAGGGAGCAGCAGCTGAGACTGGGAGTGACAGCTACAGGAAGGGTATGGAAAGAGCCAGGGAGGCACTCCAGCTGTGAGCACAGCTGTGTGAGGTCTCCCTGCATACCCTGCTGCTGGCCCAAGCCATGCGGCAGCTTCTCCCTGGTGCTAGGAACTTTTGCACTCATGTCACATATGAGATGTAAGATGCATGTTTTGCTGCAGGGCCTCAACCATCTGCAAGCAAGTAGAGGAGGCAGAGCATGACAACAAAATCTGCAAGCAAGTGAATTTGTGAGGAGCTGTTAAGTGTGAAGAGCAGTTAAGAAAGAATAGCTGCAGAGACCCTGGAACATTTTAGATGAAGAGAATCAGAGCATGGATTTTTATAAGCAGAGCTGTTGAGAAAAGCTAGTTATTTTCAAATCTGGATATACAGCTTCTGTTTTCAGCTCTTCTACCTGCTGGCTGCTGGCTCCTATGAGCTTGCAGATGTAGCTGGATGCTCTGGGTCCTTTGCTTGGGACTGTGTTCTGAATTATACACTCATGAATCTTCAGCTTCTGAATTGTGAAACACATCCTATATTTTAAAGTTAATAAAGCAAATATCCATTGTCAGGGAGAGGTTAATGTCAGGTGAAGCCAGTAAGAGAGACAAATGTAGCTGTGTGCATGTGGAAAACATCCAGGCAGTCACCAAGCACCATTTAATCGATTTTGATGACAGCTTTGTGCATAGTGTTCAGCAATGCTAGTGCCTGTTGTGACTCTGCCTGCCAAAGAGCTCCCAGCCATCCGGGCTGGACTTGCTGTGCTCAGGCTCTTCTCAACATCCTCCTCCTGGCACTGGGGCTGTGATTAACAGCCTGGCCAGGCTAGGCCAGGGGCCTCTTGATATATTCAGTGTTTTAGAACAAAGCCATCATTCTCCAGGGCAGTTGAATGTGCTGTAATGAACTGAAATAAGGCAGAATGTAAAGGCAGGGAGATACAGGCACTCTGCTGGAAAGCAAAGTCATTAAAAATAATGAGCAGTCTTTCACTTCCTTCTTTTTATTAACTTTCTGCAGAGGACAACCTGGCACTTTATTTTTAACACAGTCTCCACTTTACTAATATCTGTTAGACAGATGGCTAAATTTTTTTTCTACAACGTGCTACACAATATTTAGAAAAATAGCTAAAAGTAAAAAGAAAAGTAAAACTGAGCTCACTCCTCCCCAGTTGCTCTCTATATTTTTTCAATCTTACTTTTTCAATAACCTCTCTGAATTCAGCAACTGCTGCCATGCTCTGTGGCAATCACGTGAAAAGTGGTGCTCAGAGGTGCCATGCCCAACAGAATTTGAAGCATGTGTATATTGACCATCAGTAGCAATGAGTGAAAATTTGAATGAATAAAGTTTTGCAAGCCCTTCCTTGGGATGGAAGCATGTCTGTAGGCACAGATAGAATCATAGAATCATAGAATCATAGAATCAGCCTGGCTGGAAGAGACCTCAAAGATCATCACCATCGTTCCTAGACCATGGCACTAAGTGCCACATCCAGTCTCATCTTGAAAACCTCCAGGGATGGTGAATCCACCACCTCCCCAGGTAACCCATTCTAATGCCTGACAACTCTCTCTGTAAAAAAATCTCTTCCTAATATCCAACCTAATCCTCCCCTGGCAGAGCTTGAGTCTGTGCCCTCTTGTCCTGCTGCTGGTTGCCTGGGAGAAGAGACCAACCCCCACCTGACTCTAACCTCCTTTCAGGGAGTTGTAGAGGGCGATAAGGTCTCCCCTGAGCCTCCTCTTCTCCAGGCATCCTGGTTCAGGCTGGGTAAATCAGTCCTGCCCTGTGGAGTGACATGGGTGACAGGATCCACCACACATTGCATGTCTTGTGTTGATTTTGAAATGGTTGCATACAGGGGATGCAAATCCTGGATCCCCTCAACAACCATCTCTGTGGACCTGGGTCATCTATTAAGTATTTGTAGTCCCTTTAATCTGCTGTTGACAGAGGAGGTTTTGGAACCTGGTGGGAAACTGAGGGATGGGGTTTTTACAGTCATGGCTCACCCAAAGTGTGTTCTCAATTCATCGCTTTTCAGGCCTGCTTCTTTTCAGTCCTTCTCCAACATTAAAAACACATATCCCTATAGAAAAATCACCACAATTTGTCCCAGTGTTTTGTATAACCAGAACAAACCAACATGGCATTTTCCTACATGAGTACAGCGAAGTTTCCTATCATTCATGTTAGCCAAGTTAGTCTGGATATACAGGGTTGTCATGATGACCTAGCTCTGATCCCCTGATAAGAGAACAAATATTTAAGTCTGGGCTGATTGCAAATATTTGCACTTGAGCGGTGCTTCCCAGTTGTAACTGATTAAATGTGTGTCGTCATTTCTGACAAAGAATGTCTGGTGACTTTTTCAGGATACCTTCCAATGGAATATCTCTCTGAGTTTGCTGTCCATACTCTAGTTTACAGCCACTTTCAGTAGTAGCAGAATGGACAAGTCCATCCACTAGCAGCAGGTCTGCATTTCATATTGGATGTTGTATTTTGCAAGTTAATTATTTTTAGAATTTCCTGTTTGTATCTGCATTTATACATAGACCTATGCCTGTCCTAGCTGGGACTGAATCAAATTTCCCAAAATCTTAAAGTTTTCATGAGCAGCATGAAACAGCAGAGCTTTTGTTTCAGTCAGTTCACTATAGAAGGCCAGAGGAAATTCAATTAGGAGAAAAATATTCCTTGTGCTTATGTATCATCATGTATTAGTCATCTTCCTCCTGTTCCACAAATTGCTGTGGGCTATACTGGTATACAAGGTATACACCAGCTGAGGATTTGTTTTTGAAATCCCTTTTGGGTTTGCACTCCAGCAGGGCCTGTGCCAGAGACTATCTCTGACAGCCCAGTAGAGATATGAACTGTAATTGATTGTGCCCCCCAGAGCTTTTCTTCCTGTTTCTCTGTGTGTGTGTATGAGAGAGAGAAGGAGAGAAAGACTGTCTTTTATCTTCTGCCAAAAGTGGCTTTAATCCAGTTCTGAGCTTTTCTTCTTCACTCATGTTTCGAAATGCTCAACATTACAGGTTTTCAGGGTGGGATCAGCAAAAGGCAGCTTTCAGAGAATATCTTGCTCCAGAAATTTCAGAAAGCAGCTTTTTTTCTTTACATGAGGGTCAAGGGAGGCAGTAGTAGCAATGACAGATTGAACACATGGAGAAAATGGCATTGCCACACCATATGATCCCCTCTGCCATGGTGAAGGACTCTGTCAGCCAAGCACTGCCAGACCATGCCAAGGCAGTTAGAGGGGTCACAGATTCCCCCTCTCTGCCCCCTTATATTCCCTTCACCTGCCAGAAGTCCCAGTATATGGGATGCCATGACAGCTGGTGAGACGGTTGATCTTTTCATCAGGCTGCAAAGCACAGTGCAAGGATGTAAACTGCTTTACCTGATGCTGCATCTGCTCATCTTAATGTCTGTAAATTATAAGCATAGAATCATAGGACATCCCAGGCTGGAAGGGACCTCCAAAAATCATCTGGCTCAAAATTTTGTGGGGAAGGGAACCTAGATGATATTATCTAGCACCCTGTTCAATCATATTTTGAAGACCTCTGAAGACGGGGATTCTACCACAGCCTGGGGAGGTTATTCCAGTAAATTATAGTTCTCACTAAAACCGTTTTTCCTTATATCAAGATGAAACCTCTCCTAGTGTAACTTGAGCCTGTTGTCTCATGTCTTCTCTATGTGGCTCCTTGTGAAGACAGCACCTTCAAGTTTTCTGTAGCTGCCTTGTAAGTACTGGAAAGTTATGGACCTGATCCTTCTGAAAGTCACTTCCAAGGACATAAAACATGGGAAAATGCTTGGTAACAGCCAGAGTGGCTGGACCTCTGTGACGATGTGACTGGCAGTCAGACAAGAGGAGAGCAGGACATATTGTTTACTTTGACTATAGCAAGGCTTTCTGCAGTATCCTTATAGCCAAACTGGAGAGACATGGGCAAGACACTTGGTCTACAGGGTGGGTGGAAATGGACTAGCTGAATGGTGACCAGCAAGACTAAGGATGATGAGCAGTAGGGCAAGGTCCTTCCAGTGCCTGGCTTAATAGTGGCATCCTCAGGGATCAAGCCAATACAGCTCAACACCTTTATTAAAAATCTGGACAACAGGATGAGGTTCACGCTCAGGGATTTTGCAGGTACTGAATTCCCTTATATTCAGCCCGTGTGAAACCATGTTTGATGTAATATGTCTGATTTTGGCTGGGTCCAGTACAAGAAAAACATTGACAAAATAGAGCAAGTACATTGGAGGGCTATCAAGCTTGTCAGGGACTGGAGCTCAAGGCATATAAGGAGAGACTGAGAGAACTAGGCTTGTTCAGTACAGAGAAAAATGTCTTTAAAGATACCTTATTCCTGTCCACAAAAATTTAATGGGGGCATAGGGAAGAAGAAGCCATAGCCTTTTTGGACTTGTGCAAGGCCGCAAACACAAATTGCAACACAGAAAACTCCTACTAGATAATAGAATATAACTTTTTTTCCTCACTATGAGAATAGTCAAATACTGGAAGAGGGTGCCAAGAGAACATGGAATCTCCATTCCTGGAGATGTTCAAAACTCAACTATACTATGAGATCCTGAGCAACCCGATCTATTTAGTCTTCTAGTTGGGAAGCCAACTAGGAATTGAGGGACAGGGCTCTGCATTTTCTGGGGTATTTTCCTTTCCTGGCTTAATAATTTTTCCCTGGTTTTGTATAGGGCCAGGAACTATTCCCTGTGAGCCTGACTCAAAAAACTGTCATCTGAGGATATTTTATCTCCTACATTTTTGTTGCTTCTGCTAATGAAAAAAACCCCATGATGATTGTACTAAATGCCCTGCAGAAGTCTAAACAAATTTTAGCATTCTAAAACCTTTACCAATTGACCTCATTTTACTAAAACATCCACGTTAAAATAGCTTGAAAAATTATACTATGTGAGTCTGATGAGCTGTTTTTCATAAAACTGTATCAACTGCCGTGGCTGATAGCATTGTGCTGCAAAGAGAACTCTTCATCAGGAACAGTGATGTTTTGCCCAGGATTGATGGTAAGCCTGGAAGCCTGCTGTCAGGTCATTGTATTTATGCCTTTTAAATAATGGCACACAAATGAGCTTTCTTACAGGCCTTTGGAAACACAAGCCAAAACTTTCCCAGTTGGGTGCCAAAGACTGCACATTTAAATGATGTCTGCAAAGGCCGAGGGAATGGTGGATGCTTAAAATCAGGGCATGTTTATTTAAATGTTGAACATGGGTTTAGGCATCTAGCTTCTTATATGAAAATTATACAACTGTGAATAGCCCATTTCCAGACAAGTGTGGTTGTGATTGTGATCATCCGCTTTGCATGTATGTAAAAACATGCTAAAAGTGGGTGTAGACATCAGGAACTCATGCAGCATGGCTGTGCCAGCAGGAGGGGGCAGGGTTTCCTCCACTGCCAGGTGTCAAATGCAACATTGGACAGGAGCAGAGATGTGGAACAACTTACAACATGAAGATCCAACTGCATGGGAATTTGCCATGGAGCAGGTAGGGAATGGAGGTTGAATGGCATTTGAAGAAAGAGACAGAGATGGAGGGAGAGGGAGAGAGAGGGAGAATAACCCTTAAAATTAGATTTAAAGTGGGAAAATGGTAAGTCCTACTAAGTCACTGCTGCTGAAGACAGGGTTGTCCCCAGGTTCAAACCATGTCACTTGCTCCCACTTACACTGTCATCAATGTGTGCTTTTCCAACTGGCTACATTCCATCTCCCGGGATAGGAGCCACATATTGCTGCAAAAATATCCAGCTGAAACTTGCATGTAGTGCTAAAAATGATAAGCTCATCACAATCAGCCTGTGTTGGTTGTGGCCAAAATCCATAGGAAAGAAATTTGCAGCAAGTATCTTTGCAGTGCAGGGGGTAGGAGGTGAGATTTTGGAGTCGATCTATGTACATGCCTCAGCAGTGCTGATTTTCCTGTGAGGGCTGCTGTGCTCATGTGGGTGCACCATGTCTGATAGTCAAACAAGCTTGTTTGGAGCAAGCTGGGTGTCTCTGCACAGCCCTGTTTTATCACAAAAGCTTTGCCTCCTGAATGCATAAGTAATTTGTAAGTGGTACTTCTGGCCAGAAATGGAACATATTTAGACACCAAATTTGTATTTAAATCACTGGGAATTAGATGACTGAACACCTTTGAAAATCTGGTCCTATAGCTTTCAAGTCACTGAAACACATTTGTCTTAGCCAAAGAACTTATCTGATTTTGCCATCTATTGATAGAAACTCATAGCTGCAGCTAGTAATGTATTTTCTTCACAGCCTTTTACAGGCACCAGAAGGGCTAAAGCCATTCAATCTCTGAAAATCAGCTCCTGCCTCCACCAAAAATGAAGAGCTATTATTTACAGGGTACTCATTGTTCCTTGACAGGGTGAAAAAAGATTTCGTTGCCTTTATTGTTTCTAAAACAATAGGACCCAGGGAAAAAAACTCTTTCTAATATTGGACAATACATTTACTCTTCCAAGACCAGCAGTTTATAACGTGGAATGTCTGCTCCATCTCCAGTGCCCAGTTTGATGGCACAACTTTCAAGAGGCAAATTCTGCAGTCAGGCCCCTTTCAGGTTTCTCCACTTGGTTGCCCAAAGATGCAACTAGCCCAAACTGATCACAGTTAAAAATAAAAAGAAAGGCTAATAAACTCTTTGGGGACTAACAGTATGGGAGAGGGTTTTCAGCCCTCCCATGCTTCTAGAGCCTTCTTCCCCACCATGTTTGCTCCTGGCCTTGCCTCTGAGAGGCAAGTGCCTGCTCTACAGTGATCATCTTTCTTATGCTTCATGTACCATGCTAATTTTTCCTGCTTAATTTAGCAAGGAAGGAATTTATGGACCGTAAGACATCATACACACACACAAAAATCACAGAGGGAGGGAGCAAGGGGGGGAGCAAGGGAGGGAGCAAGGGAGGGAGGGAGGGAGGGAGGGAGGGAGAGGAAGCAGTCTGGTAAGGGGATGGACCAGAAGCAGTAAAAGTGCTATTCCTCCTCCAGCATCCAGGGAACTTGTGACTCCTAATGTGGGAGAACTGAAACTTGCTAAGTAATCCTGAAGTAAATTTAAAATATAATCGACAAATTCCTTAAAAGAATGAACCTCTGTCAAAGAAGTAAGCCATTAAAATATGCCCAAAGTATGTTATATAAACAGAGTTTAATGTGACTGCATGCTAAGAAAATACTTGGAGTCACTAAGTCTGTACATACCACAAATCAAAGTGTTGTGCAATTAGAATTATTTTGTCACCATCTTGTGGGACATCAGGGTAACATCTGGCATGCTCCTGATTTCAGCTTGTGGGTTCAATATGTGCTGAAGAAAATGGTGAGGAAGTGATTGCTCTAATATCACACTGGTGTGAGTACACACCATACTGTAAAATTTTAGAGCATTTTAGGGCTCCTGGAATGCTGAGGAAACTTTTCCATTTGCAGGCCAAATATTTCTCCCAAAGACTGTATGCAGATTCTTATGGAAGCTGGCACAATCCAGGGGGAAGAGAAATTAGATTGTTAACATAAACAGTTATGTCTTCTCAGAGAATGTCTCTGTTTCAGCCATATGATTTCAAATGGTTTCCTTAAGACTTAATGTATTACTTCAAGTTCAGATACTGTGCCTAGTCTGAAGATGCTTGAGAAATATGCTCCCTCTCTCGAGCAGTAAAAGCAGTTGGTGTCTGATGCAAACTTTTCTGTGTAAATTTGAACCAGATGTTCCTCAAACCTGAATGGTGAACTTCTGTCCCAGGTTTGTACTCTGAGTCAGTGCAAGAGAGCTGCACAGCAGCAAAGGGCTGTCTGGATAAGTGAGCTGCTCCAGACACCCTTTCACTGTTGCACCCTTTCCTCTCCTCTTGCACTTGGCCACCAAAATACAGAGCACCCTATTTCCAGGGCCTCTGTACAACTCCCAGCACAAGAAAATGGATTTGTAGGGAACAAACATTCTGTGCTGTGAGTTTCTAAGAGGGGTGCCAAGCCTGCCTGGGCTCATTACAACAATCCTCTGTACCAGCTCTGCCTGTGGATGTCACCTCACAGTCAGCCCTCCCTTTGCTGTTCTGATAGCTAAGGACATCATGTCTGAGAGGTCTGTGATAGAGAGATCTGGAGTCAGATTGTATTTCCCAACTATTAATAAAACTTCCCCTGGAATAAAAGGAGAGGAGCTGGCGCCACTTTATGTTATTCAAAACCACAAATATTCCCTCCTCCGCAATCTGCCAGAATTACAGACTCTTTTGCAACTTCTTAAAAATTCAAGATGTTTTCCTCAAGTGAGTATCTTCCTCCTTCAAAACACACCCAGGGAAATTAGTGATCCAATTTAATATCACTGTTTATGAGAAGAGGGAAGGGTGTTACTGACCCAGCACGACAGTCCCATGCAATGATAATGTATTAGCAAGAGTTTCATCCTTGCATCTCTCTCACCTTTTCCAGCAAATATCTCTAAGAATGATGTTCTGCAGACAAGGTGAAGAGTGTGTGAGAGGAACAAGCTGTGTGTGAGAGGAACAAGGAGGGACTCCTTGCACTCAGTCTCAGGGCTGCTCCAAGGCTGGTAAACCAAACAGGGCTGGGACATGGGTTGACCTCTGTCTTGCTGGCTCTGGCATGAAATAACCACTACATTTCTTGGTGCTGTTTTGGCCTGTACTGCTCTCCAGCCAGTGTGTGGGCACATTTTGGAGCAGCACGTGCCAGAGACTCCCTGCAGCAAGCAGGGACCCTGCCTCAAAGTGGAGATTTATACCTGTAGACATACAGAGATGAGCTGAGCAGGATGCAGCAGACATCCCAGTGCCAAGCCTTGGAGCTGCACACAGGGCACGTGGGCTCCTTGACAATGCTTGCAGGAAGAGCTAGGGCTTAATTACGTAACTGCTGGTGGCCAGTGACTCTGGGGAAACAGCTGCCACATTGCCCCTTAGAGATACGTAGGCATGAGCTCTACACTGACTACCAAAGCCCATGCTGGAAGGAAGCAACTCCCTCCCTCCCACCTTATGGACAAGCTCTCTTCATGCTGACAAAGGATCAGCACACTATCACTGGAGAAAGGACAGGGTCAATGAGATGAGTGAGGATCACTTCCCAGACGAACAAGCAGGGGTTTCAAATAGCAAGGAAGATGCTTGGACATACTCTGTAATTCAGGGATTGAGGGCATGCTTTTTATAGGAAGACAATCTAGGTTTGAGACTATCATCTGCTAGTTGCAGCTATATAGGGATGACAACCTGTCTCCTGCATACCAAGAAGTCATTTTAATCTTCTCATATCTAATATTTTGATATTTTTAGCACATACTTGGCATGGCACAGATCACATCATTTAGCTTTGGGTCATATGGTAAAGGCAGTGTGAACAGTATATCACTAGAAAGATACTTAAAGCAAAATATGCCATCAGATTTGCATGAAATTTCTGCTTTTGAAGCAAGTGATTCTTGTGTAGCTATGTGGAATTTAACTGGCAACATTTCAAATAAGACAGAAATTTAGAATAGCAACTTCTGATTAAAAAAATACAAGATTTACTGTGTTACAACATTTAGCCTGCATTTCTATTAGCAATAGTTCATTTTGAAAAATAGCCACATTTTGTCCTGAACAAAATGCTAGAAGGAACAAACATCCAAAGAACCCCACAGCCTGAGGACTCAAGCATGTGGAACTGGATCCCCACACAAGATCTGCGCACCAGCACAGAATTGCATGCATATTACTGGGATACAAGTGAAGAGCTAGAAATATTATCTGGTATGGTGACTTGTGGAATCAGAGCCAGAAGTCTTTTATTGTACTGAAGAGTAGCCACGCCAATACACATAAATATTTTGTCATGTACCACATTACAAAGAAACCCAAACAACTTTGTCAAGTTGTTTCTCATGCTTGTTCTGTCTTCTACCTTCTGACATGGAAAATGGCACTGAGTGGATGATGAATATAAATGTGGGGGGTGGGTAGAAATATTTAAATACTAAAATACCTGTATGCTTGGATGTGTGTTTCTAGGGTAGTATCATTAAAATTACAGCTCACTTTTTTCAGTGACTAAAGCAGAAAGAAAAAAAAATTAAAAGCTAATTTCTCCAGAAGATGGCTATTTTGGTTAGAAAACTCAAGTTCATCCAAAAGGTATGAAACAATGTCCACAGTGCACAGAACAAAACAGAAAAAAGGTCACTGTGCAGCACAGAATTGCCTATAGATTCTTTTTTAATTAAAATTTTATGGTTCTTACAGCTTATATATAATTTAATATGGCAGTAACAACACAACACTGATAACAATGGTGAGGGGTTGGTTTGTTTATGGACTAGGTCAGCTTTGCAGGTAGCCAGAAGCATGTTTCCATATTACAGAGAAAGCCCTCCCTCTCCCTCTGCTAAAACAGGGTGTAAGTTACTGCTGGAAATAGTGCTCCACAGTTCACTTCCTTAGCTGCTTGGAAAACATTCTGAACATCGAATTTCACATGAAGCAATGCTGTCGACAGCTGGTCAGGCAGACACATTGCAGGAGGGTGCACTTCCAGCCCAAAGAATATCCCCTTTTTTTTATGCCTGCCTATCTCTATTCCCCGTACATCCATCTCAAAATAATCGGAGTAAATATTTGGCAGCATGATACCAAAAATACACCTGGCCACAAAAGAAAAAGCAGCAATGAATCTCTAATCCTGGCATGGGAGAGAGGTCTCTAGAAGAAAAATAATGTCATTCTTTATCATGCATTTTCTAGCCCTGCTTCTATGTCAGCACACAGGTTGTGTGTTTTCCCTTTGAGGTAACAACTATGAATTTACTCCTCTTTTTTCCCTTCTCAGAAGCTAGAAGCAGGAATTTAGTTAAGGAACTGAGGACAGTGTTACTTTTCTGGCAAGAGTAGTAATAAACCCAAGACAGAAAATAATAATTGAAGGGCAAAAGAATTCTTAGTTAAATGCCTTGTAAACCATGATGAAAGGAGCTACTGATGGGAGCTGCCTTAGTCCTGTCTGAGTTGTAGAGTTTGCAGGAACACAAATACTAGTAGGGCTGCTGTTTTCTTTACTGAGGTGTTAAATAAATGATTTAAAACAAGCTTTTTCTGCAAGATGTTGTAAATACAAAGCACTAAAAAGAAACTTTCTGCTCCCTGGTTTTACAAACACAAATTTCAATTTGTGTTCTGCGCACCCATGTTTTTAATTATTCCAGCTTCCAGAGGAACATCAAAAAACTCGTGGAGAATGATGATCTGACCATGAATGTCATGACCATGATCAATGAACAACTGCCAGAGACAACTGAAGTGCACAAAAGGATTTCATCCCACAAGGCATAAATATGTGCTGCTGCTATGAATCACTCTAGTCTTTTGCATATAAAAAATTCATGAGCTCTCCTTGAATGTTTCTTGCTTCTGTAAATCAGACTGTGAAAAAAGACAGTACAGTGATTTCAAAAAGAAGTCATTCAGTATTCATAAATGATGAGTTCTTCTTTCCAAAACTAAATAGTAATGATGTGCAAGCCAGAAATAGCTAGTTTTATTTCCACCCCTCAGAAGGAGTAATTTACTGCCATTTACAGCTCGGATTCTCCCTGTTGCATGCTTTGTTTAATTATACAAATAAGATTTGAAAAACATGTGGACAAGAAAGTTTTGTTACAAGAATAGAGATAAAACACACACACAGATTAAAGAGGGAAACATTTGTTTATTAAACAGGAAAAGGTTCTGGATGGCAGCACAGAGTCAGACATGAGACAGATGAATGCATGCACAGCTGTTCATGTTTAAAGGCAAAATATAGACATAAATACAGTTAGATCTTTGCTCTGCTCTGCTGCTACAGTATTTTTATACAGTCAATTCAAAGGAATATCTGTCATAACTGAACACAAGGAGAAATTTATCAGAAACTGAGCACAGATTGCTTCTCTAAATCTGGGATAAACAAAGCCCAGAAAAGCCTCTCAAGCTATGGTATTGCAAAATAAACTCAATCGTGCAAAAGCAAACCACTTTCTGTGGATGGGAAGATTAAATGTCAGATCCAATGCCAAGTCAGATTGTTTGTCCTGTTTGAATAAAATGCAGGTAATTTTCCCCTGATATCGTCACAGTTCCTCCTCTAAGGAGAGTATTGTGAAGCAGGCTTTAAAAGCAACACCTTACATTTTCTATGATCTATTCAGCTTATTTTCAAAGCACAAGAGAGAGAGAGAGAAAGAGAGAGAGCGAGAGAGCAATTTTTTTTTAATGCTTAGATACAGTAAGACCATCCTCAAAATCATAAAGGCTCAGGAATGAAGGGAAAGTACTACAGGAGAGCAAAACAGGCTGTACAATAGAGACCATTAACTGGTCCAATGCTTCCCCAGAGCTGCTGCTCTCTAGTCTGGAGGACATTATGTCCTATTGCTTCTGCCACGGTGACCTCCAGTCATACTTTACCCACCTTAAGTAAGATACCATGTAGCTTTTCAAGGAATTTTAGAGCAGCCTTTAGTATTTTGTGGTTCGGTTTCTACAAAAGAAGAAATATGGAAGTCTAGCATATCATGAAAGTGATTTTTGGAAAAATACTTTGATGGGCTTCTTTAGAGTGCAATTAGAGATTATTTCAATTTATATATAAGGCCATCAGTCTATGCCAACATGGATTACTATGAAATCTCAGCTGTGATGCTTATATATGTTCCTCATTTTAATGTTCCTTAAACAGTTATCTTGCTTCAAAGCTATTTTAAAAAATAATTTTCCTGTTCTTTACTTTTTAAGTTTAGGTTAAAACATTACCACATATTTCTGATCCACTTGTATTTCAAGCTAAGTATTGATAGCCACAGAACATCAGTTTTCATGGATCTATTTGTTTCTTTATGGAAACGATAAAAAACAACTCCTCAGACTCTTCCCTAATCTTTTTTAAAGCCCTGCAAGATGTAGAAAGCACTTGCAAGATGACAATCAGATTCTGAATTTCTCAGGGATTTCATGTTTACTGCAATAAACCTGCAAAGATGTAGACTCATTCCCTGTTATGTGTAACTTTCACTTCAAATAGTCAACAAAACAGAGAAGATATGCTGAATATATTCCAGGATACAGGAATGGAAGAAAACCCCAAACCTTTCCCTCATCTTTTCAAGTATATCTTGGATATTATGGCCTTTCAGTTAGATAAGATAAATACAAGACCATTCATCAGAAACCTGTGTAGACACATACACATGCTGAAATCACGTTCACAACTCTTCTCGTGAATGTAGGATTGACTTATTGTACCACACACGTCCCACATCAAATGCCTGAGCATATCCAGCTGCTCTGTAGAGGAAGAGTGGCACAACAGATCATGCCAAGCTGAATTCCACTAGCACAGACACCTGTTGGTGTACCCAGAGCCAGAGCTTCCATCTCCTCTGCTACCTCACATATATGACCTTTGGGGAAATACAAGTAGAACACACCGAGACAATGACTTCATTAAGAGAAGTCACAGGTCCTGCCACATGGCAGTACATCATTTCATAGCACATCAAGTGATATTTCGTTAGGTAAGTGTGAGAAACACAGGTTTTTTACATCTAGTCTGTCTCTGGCACTCAATATTCAGATAAACACTAAATGTGTATATGTATACACACAAGCAAGTTAAGTGCAGCTGTGTTCCCTAATATTGGATGCTCTCATTGATGAGATTGAAAAGGTCCTAGAAGCCATCTAACAAAGTATTGATATAAACACTTTCAGCTACTACTGTGCATTAATTTTATTTTTTTCCTCTATGGAATAGGGATGGGACAGTTAAGCATTTCATTTCCTAAGCATGAGCTGAAGCTGGAGAGCTGTGTGACTGACCAGCCACAGGCAGCTCAGCACATGCAGCCCCATGAGCTGGAGCTCACAACACTCCCATGGAGCACTCTGCTACTCTGGCAGGAATCTCAGCTGCCCAGTGTTATGGAAGTCCATACCAATTTCAATTAAAGGAGATGGAAACATCTTACTGCAAGTACAACCCACGATTCTCATCTTTTTTACACAGACCTTCTAACATGTCAATGTCATCAAGTCTCCAAATTCTTCAGAGCTGCTCATCAGGCTCATGTTTATTTTAAATTGCCCTCAGGATAAAAAGTTAACAGGTTGAAATGGACTGATTGATTGAGTCATGTTTCATCAACAAAATCAAAATTCTAACACAAGGAAGTCACAAAATGCCAGAACACACAATTACTTTTCCCCTACACTAAGTCTGAAACTCCAAATCAAGGACAAAAGAAAGAAAAGATGCAAAAAACTACAACACAATACAGTGCTGCTCTATGCAGAAGTTGGGCCACAGGGTTGGCTCTAATTATAGACAATACAATGAAAACATGCTGTGTGGAATATTGGGTTATAAGTCACTTTTTGTTTGGCAGTGGATTTTCAGAGTGATTTTGTGGCAACAGACCTGAGTGTTTTCTAGCCTTTATACAGGCTGAAAATAAGAAGGTCTTCCTGGGGATAGACCTGGATTGTAGTTCCCCTTTTGCCAAAGCAGGTGTCAAGGGATCATGCTATAAAGGAACTGATTTGAGTTTAGCATAAAGAGAAGGAAGATTATTTCAGATTTCTGCATTATTTCAGTTAATTATTTACAGGGCAACCCCCCCCCCAGAAATGTACAGGTGAGTATGGGGGGACAACTAGAAAGAGCATAGAGTCATGGATCTTGTACCTCTTGAAGCAGGATTTGCTTCCAGAGAAAATATTCCTTTGAGTATAACAAGCTTGTGTGGCAGTTATTCCGGTAAAAGTCAATGCATACCACTGTGAAGAAGTATTAAGAATGTAGTTATTCTGTGCATAAAGAAGTTGAAATATTCTTGCAACCTTTTCTACTAAGAATACGATATCAAAATAACCCCAAAATAAAGTACTCTGGTACCATTCACACAAGCATATTTATTACATAAATATTTTATAAATTACAAGATTTTTATTGTAAATGTAAACATTTCTAGGAAAATAATGTTTTATATTCTTATTAATGTTTACAACTATTATAAGGCACATAGTGCAAAAATACATTTCTGATGCAGAGATCACAAAATAATTACCTACATGTGTTATCTAAAAAGTAGCTGCATACAGTTCTGTGTTACAGTATTGTTTTGAATTAATACATATTGCTAATTTATGGCTAACTCTTTGTGGGTAAAAATATGATACAGCTGACATTTGATCTACCAATTGTACTGCCATGCAAAATAAATATTTGGTTTACAGAATGTCAGAAAAAGCATGCATAGTTATCTGGTACATAATGTATGTAGAAAATTTTATTCTGAATACCTGAGAGTTGGCCCTGAAATACTTTATATGCATATATTTCTACAGTTCTGCACTGTAAAGTAATACAAAATAACAAATCAAAGACCTAGATCATTTCTTAACCTCGTAACTCTCTCATACACTTTTCTGGAAGAAATAATTTTAACTAGCAGGTGTTAGAACTGTATTTGCAAACATTGAAAAATCAAACCAAGTCAAAGACAGAGTCCAAAAACACTGTGGGGCTTGGTGTTTCCTCTGTGTTTTCACTAAGGTTATTGAAAATTATGTTGAATCAGAATCGGAAAGACACACACTACAGCCTTTACTAACATGCCATTGGCCAGAGCAAAGGAGTAAGGTGCACATGGAGAGTTTAGGCAAATACATATTTGCACAATCACATACAAGATGCTATGGTAAACAGAACACACTACTTTTACAGTATACTTGGATGAAAGGTAGAAGTTCAAAATTATTTTTGAAGCAATTTGTTTCCTTATTTTCTTGTCTTGTAACCACAACAAACCTACACCCAGATGTCTCTATAGAGACTACAAAGGTTAAAGCACACTTCTCAGGATTAGGGTCTGAGCACCATGAAGAATATAATGAAAGGGATGGGGAAAAAATGCTTTTTCTGACAAAGAAACACAGAGATTTATAGAAACTATCTTAAATCTGCTGCTTATGTACTTTTCTGCTGTGAGTTATTGACAGATGATTCCTAAAAGTTTTACACAAAATTGGAAGATTTGAAATTATTACCTGTACTCTCTCTATAACAATAAAACTTTCTTTTCTATATTTTAGTACAGCTGATCAAGACCAGTAGAGTATAAATATTACTGAATACTGCATAGCAAATCACACTGATTAGTTGCAGGTAAAGAATTACAATTATAGTACAATTTAGAGTGTTACCCATGGTAGTAACCTCAGTGCAATTTACTTGCTGATATCTACTGTACATTGAATGAATGCCTCTCCATTAAAACCTGAAGGTTTTTGATTGTGATTTATGCACTTGCTAGCCCACAAACAGATAATACATCCCCGAGTAAATGCTGAAGAAAACAGGAATTCTTAGTAGTGACTGTTACAACAATGAGCATTACAGAGATGAAAGAATTAAAATATATATACACAGCACCTACAATTTGCACCTAAATGGCAGATGTTCCTGCTTTGATGCTCTTAGTACATCAGAGTTCTCACTGTATTTGAAGCTGGAGACCAATAATTGTGTTAGGAACACATTTTCCACAAAATCCTCCACATCTTCCATATATTTTAGTACCATCCTGGGAATTAGATAAAGAGAAAAGTCAAAAGAGAAACGACAATCAAGAAAAGTGACTGAAATCACAGTTGTACAAAAAACTCATCAGAGTTTGCACACAACAGACCTCTTGATAAATCATATCTACAAACACTAAAAAGAGACAGCATTAAATGGGCACAGAGATCCTTTACCACTATCACTCTTTATCTTTCTTCCTGTCTTACCATCCAATGTTTTCTTAAACTGTGCAGCCTTGTTCTTGTTCAACTGGTCTTTTGGTTTCCCACAAGAATCAAGGTGAAAGTAAACAATTGTTAAGGGTCATCTTGTAGTAAGGTACCTTCAACAAAATGTGGGGTTTTGGGTGTTGTGTTCGGGTTTTTTACAAAAGTGTCTTCAAAAGATAATTCAAGATGATGTTTTAAAGGTCTATTCAAAACTTCTAATAAACCTGATTAATGCAACAATAGGCTCTTAAAATCAGTTAAGAGATGGGTAGGCAGGCAGTGTTTGTCTGAATTACATTCTGGACAGTGTGATTAAACATAGTTTTCTACATTACATCTGGAAGAAGTCTTAGATGGGTCAGAGACCTTGAGTGCGATTTTTGATTCACAACTAGATTTCACTACAGTCAACACTTGTACTTCTTGAGGCATAATATTCCAAGTTCTAAGAGCAGGTAGAGGAAAATACCATTGACTTACATGGGATTTGTGTATGTCAGCAGTCGCATAGTTGCCCTGAGCAATCCACCTAACTGTACTGGATAATCTCAGACCTGTACCAGCCAAATTAATGCTGAACTGTCCCTAGCAAAATAAAAATGAAACCAAAATAAAATACAGAGCTGAGAGAGAGAGAGAGTTCAAAACACTAAAACACATTGCAGTGTCATATCTCCACCTATTACTTAGGCTATGCCTAGACATTAAGTACTCAAAGGTGTGTATTTAATATGGATTAGTTACATGGCATTAGTTACATGCTAAGAGTCATCATCTTATCATCTTCCATTTCTTCTTCAGTGTAACAAATAACATAATTGAACATAAGTGGAGGCAAAAATAAACAAATGCATTGCTAAATGGAATGTTTTGCAATACAAACCATTAGAAACAGATACAGAAACTATTGATTCTAAGATATTTGCCTATGCAAATACACATTCTGAAAACTAGCTTTAAAACAATCAGTTCACATGAGAAGAGGAAACATATTAAAAGCAACAAACTGTACTCCCTTGGTAAACAAACTGGGGTACAGAAAATTATTGCATTTCATTCACACGGAAGTGCAGTACATTGGAAAGATGTACTACCTCCACAAAGTGCCTAATGGTCAGGTTAGGCAGTACTGTAATCAGAAAACTTCACACCTCCACACTATTCGCCTGAATTTCTGTATTAGGCCTATATAAAATTGCCTAAAACACAAGATCAAAGCTTTAGCAAAGATAAAATATTTATTATGAATGGTAGTTTCTTTGTTTTATTGTCTAATAATGTCAGTCATATGTATAAAGATTTGTGTGGACATATGTATATCTGCATATACAAAATTACAGCATTCAGCCTTTATTCTTGTGATTCACTAAAATTCATCTTACATTGTTTGGTACAGCAGATTTATTTTGAGAGCACTTCTGTGTAAAGTTGCTGTGCTTTATAGCACTCATGTAACTGAGGATGAGCTAACAAACTCATGTGGATAGGGTAGGTTGCTCTTCAAGTGCCCACAAAGTGGAAGACTTCCATTTAATGAATAAAGCATCCAGAGGAAATTAATACAAATAGTGTGGAATGTTTTCCACAATTAAAAATTAGAGAAATCATAAATACCTGTGGACATTTGGCAGCACTGTAGCAATCTCCAGCTGTAGCAAATGGTACTGCTCTCCCAAGTATAGTCTGAGCAAAAAGAAAATCTGTGGCTAGAAAACAGAAAATTACTCAACACTGAAGCTGCTGCATTTGAAGTTCAGGTGAAAACAGTGTGAAAAGTCATTAACTTGGGTGGGTTTTGGTTTACTTTGGGTGGGGTTTTTTTGTTTGTTTTTTGTTTGGAGAGGAAGATTGCGTGTTCTGGTTTGACAAACTGTGCTTTGAATTTTGGTTATTGCCACACTAGTTCAACCTACAAGCCCAGTTTTCTTACTGGGATACAAGAGGGCTAGGAGGAAGAAGGATGTGCACTTGGACACAGTGCAAAGTGAGATGGTTGTGGGCCACCAAACCAGCTTCAGACAGGGGTTTGAAAACACTGTGAGATTCCCTGTCCATTTATTTAGTGTCTCCAAAGTCTGAGAAGGGACTAATTAGAGCATAGGAAGACTTTCACAAGAAAAATATGCTATGGAATAAAAGAAAATGTAACAATGGGAACAAAACCTTAGAAATTGAAGGCAGATCACATCTAAAATGTTAATTGGTAAGATTCATGTCATTTGATGACTTGGGACAAATTAACAGGGGAAGTAGTGGTGGTTTTTTTCATTTTTTTTCATTGAAATTCCCATTGAATTCCTAAATTAAATAAGAATTTTGTTTGCCCCAAAATGGCACAACTGAATCTATGAGTGGGTCCAAATGATAATTTGGCAATCATGACCATGTGCAATTTCAATAGGATGCTCACATTTGCTAAAACTCCTGAAATGCTTACTTTTAATTTGCATGGAAGCTACATCAAATCTTATTTTGCTAAAAACTGTGAAGCCAGCTGCAAGGTAATCATTTCGACAGGCACAGTCTTGCCTTCTGCTTCCATTGAAAGGACATTCATATGGATTCTGCAACCTAGAGAATAGCAAAGACTTAGTTTACCTTTTGACATTTTTCCACAACATAATATCATAGTGAAAAATAACTGTATTGCACCATGCTGCACTAAAAATACTACAACAATTACTGTACAAGAAACTCATCTTTTACTCTTGGCTCAACTGAAACACTAATGTGGATCAAAGCCATTTCTACTGAAGTTGGGAGAGAAAGAAATTATAATAATTTAGTGCCATTAACATAATTTCATCCTGGAATTATCCACATTTCTGTATGTGTGTTTGTATGCCTGGATATTCAAAACAGAAAATCAAGTTAAAAAAATCCCTACTCATCTTTCTCTAAAAAAGTAAGCACTATTTTATTCTTTTATTTTGGAAGGAATAAATGCACTACATAATGTTACAAACCCACTTTTGTACCTGAATCCATATACTTCAGAAAAGTTGTCTGCTTCACC
The DNA here is from genome assembly GCF_000695815.1 of Acanthisitta chloris. Lineage (NCBI taxonomy): Eukaryota > Metazoa > Chordata > Aves > Passeriformes > Acanthisittidae > Acanthisitta > Acanthisitta chloris. The sequence continues at coordinate 67,614 of NW_008659771.1, read as the reverse complement.
TTTTACCAATGTCAAATATTCTTTGGGATTTTCTAAGTGCATGTCTGAGCAATAAATCTGGAAGCAAAAATACAACCCTTTAGCAAAATCTTTATTACAAAAGTGTTATTTCATAAAACTATGTGCTCATAAAAACTCATAAATATTAAGAGTACCTTTATCATCCTTCCCTTAATGTTAAGTAGGTATTCACCATCCTTTCTAATCCCTTTTTTAATCTGCATATCTTTGCAGGTGGTAAGAATTTCACCTTCAAAATGAATGATTAAATCATATTAATATTTCAGGAACAGAGCTTGGTTTTAGGACCTAATTTTGCATAATTGCACTCCAAATATATTTATAGCTTTAATATAAGTAACCTGGGAAAATATTAACGTCAGCAGAAAATTACAGCTGTCACTTACATTTTTCCTCACGGCAGATCTTTCTGGCATCTGGTTTTAAACGTGGCAGGCACAAGTCACTGGATAAACCATTTTCAGTCATACACTCTACAGTTCTCTCCTTTATCCCCACTCCACAAGACACTGAGCACTAGACATGGATAGTCATCAAGAGTTAGTTTAGAGAATAGCGAATAATTAACATAATTATGTCAGCAAATTAGTCTTAGTATTCATTTATGTTAGAGGCAGCTGTCAAAAATGAGCTTGCACGTCCGTACTCACTTTGGTCCACTTCCCCACTCTCCAGGTGGCTGCTTGTGAACATCCTTTGATATTGCATTTATCAAGGTATGGGGATGACTCTACTGGGCACTCTGGGTACGCTACAGTTCGAAGGCCATAGGCATGTGGAGTTTGAACAGAGTGGACTCCAACACAGTACGTGATCCTCTGCTGGTAACCAAACCCACAGCTGGCTAAGCACTGAAATAAAATCCCCAGGCACAGGCATTATTCTGTGAAACTGAACCTTTCTGCAGAGTAGCCATTACAGGTAAGTCAGCTCCGATCTTCACTCTGGCAAAAGCCTGTGACCAAATACATGCTGCCTTGGGCTGGCACATCAGTGTGCAGAAGTGAAGGTCTACAACAGTTACACATGCAATGAGCCGGAAAGTCCCATGCTGCCCTTTTCTCAGAGCTCACAGAGGTTCCTGAGCTGTTCCCTCTCAGCTGCAATACATGCACAGCCACACACACAAAGGTAGTGCAGATGAGCGAAGAAAACAAAGCACTACTCAATCACTTCACTGAAATCAAGGAGAATATTTTTGGTTACTTCAGTGAGGTCAGCTTTCAAGAGAGTTCCCCAGGAACCAGCAAAGGAATCCTGTGGTAGAATCAGCTTTCCTCTAGCTGGTGACCATAGGCCCTGGGGGATTAACAGAGGACTGATAACAGCCCTGCAATAAATCATGGCTGACTGGGAGGGTCAGTGGTTGTTCCCTATGGTCAAATAAAAATATACTACTTTTTTCCTTCCATACACATAATGTACATTTTACAGCAATATAAGATTCTTAAATGTAAAGTTATATAAAAGATGTGTCAGCAGAGTAATTAGTGTACCTGTGACAGTTCCCCTGTAAGCACAACATATTTAGAGGGAGCTCCCCTGCAGGTTTTGGTCGATGGAGGCTTTGTGGCAGGATCACAGAAGCTTTCATCCACTTGGAGCTGCTTTTCATACACACACTTAACTTTCCTGTGTATTTCCTTCCTTTTAAATGATGCTGAGCACTAAGAGCGAGAAAAACAATCACAGTTTTTGTACTTAAACTAGCCATTTACAGTATAAAGTTATCTGCTGATTGCCACACTCCAGTAAAACCCAGATAGCAATACCTCTTCTGACATCTGCTATCAGTGTCAGATTGAATCACTGATCACTGAATCAGAATCCTTTACTTTGCTTTCACAGTACAGGTACCTCTAACCAGCTGAAAAAAACAACAGCATATAATAACAGGACACTGTAACTGTTGGATGAAACAGAGGAGAAAATTAAAATGTCAAGATGATAGGTGGAGTGTGAATGCCCAACAATATGAAAAGGAAAGAGCCAAAAAAGGATTTCACTGAAGTATGAAAGGAGTAAGTTGGTCTTGAAAACAAAACAGAAAGAAATCCTGCAAGCATATATATGATATTATACTGATAAAAGAAAAGGAAAAAAGGACAAAAAGGACAAAAAGGGAAAAAATGGAAAAAAATGACAAGTGAAAGCAAATCAGTGAGAGGCTTACCTACATGTTCAGAAGACTTGCAAGAGGCTGTGGCCCAGCAATGGAAGACCTACATGCATTAAACCTCTAAGAAACCTAGTCACTCACAGGATAAAAATATTGTGTGGACCTGTATCAGGAGTGTGGATAAAGTTGGCTGGTGCAACTTAAAGAAATACCTATTCTTTTAATGGCATTGAGCAGCTTAGAATGTTAGGCACACAAGGAATTACCCAGTCATGAGACAATGGGGACAGGCAGAATTCTTTCCATGATGCTTTATACCTTAACATTGTAGACATTCTTCTCCTTAGGATAAAAATTCTTCTGTCAGTCTCCCAGCTGCAAGCTGGAGAACCATTAGATCTGGAAATATTTCTGCTGTGTTATGACTGGTGAGGAGAGGAAATGACACACGAGCACTCAGAGCTCAGACAGTTGGACAAAACATTGTGAGTTTGGTGGAGGACGTACTGTACTGGGTGTGGAATACAGATGGAAAAGCATTTGAACTGCTATTAATACTATATGTAAAGGGTGGATATGAATGTGGTGAGAGAAGGGAATGGAACACAAGAATTTCAAGCAAGCAGCAATACACATGTGGAAGAAGTTATGAAATAGCTGGAGGATGTAGTGAAACACAATGCATTTGTAGTGGAGGGCTCCAAATACACAGCTTGAGTATACGAATGTTTTCTGGGCAAGGAAAATTCACTCTCATTCTTTGAAAGTGTATATTTATGCTAAAAGGACATTGTGAGCCACTTCCACTAATTCCTGATTTTAACAGTGACATATGAGAACACTTGGAAGAAAGATGTATTTGCCAGCTTTCCTTCAATATACTTTAACAGAGAAATACATATGTCTAAATTGCATTAATATAATCCAGGTTTTGCAGAGCACCAGCAAACGTTTTGCATATCAACAGTTGTTACTTCTACAGCATTGTGTCTCTGAGACTTTTGAGTCTTCATGTTTAATGTTTCAGGGGGTTTGCTCCACAAAATTTAGCAGTGCAGCTTATTAAGATGCCACAACCACACAAACAGGGTTTTTGTTTAACATTACAGGAAGATACAAGCTCTTCTGTACACCATTTCACATATTATACGTAACTTTGGGGTTTTTTTTTCTTCCTCCTCTTTCTATATGTTTGCATAAATAACAAAAGTTATTAAATTTTTAGCATGTAGAAAATAGCCATCACATCTTTAGAAACAACAGCTCTCTCTTGAAGGTACCCTTAGATTTTCTTAAATGTGAAAATGCATATTTTGCAAGAGAATTCTGAGTTTTATTTTCTTATCTTGCTTCATATATGGTAGTGGAATGGAAAGTTTTATTTGCTTCTTATCTTTTCTTCAAGAAAAGATGCTTTAAGTATTTGAGATGCTTTAAGTCTTCCATACAGAACTTCTTGAAGACGCCATTGTTGAAAGATTTTACCTCTGAAAAATTTTCACTTCCATGTGACATTTCTCTTGCATTTCTATTCTTAAAAACTGCTTTTAAAGATGATATTTCATAACAAAGATTTATTAAACATTTTACACACTATGTAGAGACAATTCTATCAACAGAGACCTGCTCAGAGCTCCACCAGAGCTTTTGTCTAGAAAACCAAATCCCGTATAAAAGAGTAAACAAAGCCTTTGACACTCTTCTTCAGTTTTGCAAGCTTGACCTTCAAAATACCACTTATTATTCTGCAGCTATTAGAAATGCATCCAAATGTGAAGAAACCCAAGAAAATCAACAACCAAAAAAAAAGAGAAAAAAGAAAACTTATGACACATGACATGGCTCATTTACTTCTTACAAGTCAAAAGTCTTACTTACGTCTTCCCATTCATCTGCCAACCACTGGAATGGCACACAGGCAGGCAGCCAGCAATGCCTCTTGCTAGCAGGGCGGGTATCATGCCTACACATGGCTTCACTCACTTGCCCCAGGCCTGTCAGCTGACAAGAGATGTCCCTTTGCTGAATCCCCACTCCACACGACACAGAACACTAAAATTGATCAAAATGAGTTACGTCAGTGTGAAACGAGACAGTCCCCAGAAGGCGATACAGTTGGAATTATTACAAGTTCTTATTTAAAATATACTTCACAGCCCTTTACCATATGAGTGTTTCATTAGATCTGAAGAAACTTTTGTTTACAAAATATTGTATACATTTTTGTTGAGAATGTAATTTAAAAAAAGATTTGTATAAAAATTTGCAAGACATACAGAAAATAAATACATATGAGTTACCTAGACTGAGCTCTCTGCTTATCTTAATCCACAGTAGGACAATCATTATAGGCATACGCAAAGCAAAAGTTTACATTTTTGCAAGATCAAACAGTTGAAGCTCTGAGTTTGCACCTTTCCTTTATCAGAGACTGACAGTTGTTTTAAAATGCAAATATTACAATAAAAGAAAAAAAATCTCAGTTTTTAGGTTAGGAAATCTTGCAAACTGTGCAGCATTTTGTGCATCTCTCTGTTTCTTTTGCAGGTAGTACTAAAGATTTTGAACCCTGTGGAATTTAAATGCCAAATGTCTGTTCCTTCACCAAAGGAATTTCACCACACCACTAATGCTTGCTGATATAGACAACCCTCTTTTACCCCAGTCAGAAGCACAATTAGGTTCCAGAGTCTACTTAAAGACTCCATCCTAATCATAAAGTTCATATTCTTTTATCAAATGTGGCTAAAATGGGGAGAGTGGTAGTGTGTCTTTACCAATGTGGGGAAATATATGTTGAAAGAGAGCGTGAAATGCAAAATATTGCCATGTGCTCAGTTACACATACTATAACAAGGTGAGAGATGTTTTATAAGAAAAAAATCAAAGAAAACGCCAGTATTTGTGACCATGAGATTCTTGTCCTTCCCCCCAAAACCTGGCTTCACTTCAATACTTAGACTAAGACAGCAAATACAGTTATACTACTGAATTCATTGCTGAAGTTCAAAGTAAGATTAAAAAATTTACTGTTAATTGGAATTTACAAGGTAAGTTGAGGAAAGTCTCAAGTATCTATGCAGTCCGAAATTCAGATTAGCAAATACTTTCAGTTTTCATAGATATTTACTTTCAATTACTCTTAAAAGAAAGAAAATCTAATTAACTACTTGCTAATTTGTAAGTCTCATTACAATGTGGGTATAAAAAAAAAACTTCCTGACAATTATTTCCATTGAAGAAGTGCATCATGAAAGTGATCTTATCTTGTATTCTCATGGACAACATAATCGTGGCAGATTTTACATACCTCTTTCCATCTACTGGCCTTCCAAGCAGGACATCTTCCAGCTCTACATATTTTGTATGTTCGTGGTTTTTTCAAATGTTTGCAGTTTTCTTCTTCTATTTTAGCTTGGAAGCTATTGAGACAATGCACATCACGAAACTTCAAACCTTTTCCACAGGAAACAGAACACTGAAAAGAGAAGTGTTGTTTTGTTACTTTACTTAATGTCTCAGAGTAATAAGAAAATCAGAAGCAGCCAAAATGGATTATAGGAATAAATTTCGATATTATCACACAACATCTGCTGTTCGTACCTGAAATGTCTGTGTAAGCTCTCTGGTACTGAGCATTACTGATCAGGTGCCAAAAATCTTTCACTTCTTATTCATTCATTGAAGTCATCATTGACAAAACCTGAGCTCAGCCATCTGTATCCATGCAGGAGACAGTTTGATATTATGATCTCACAAGAACTTGCTCTAGCAGCCTCCTGTTTCCAGCATGTATACTGCTACTTTCATGTAAGCATGATGCTTTTCACAAGCATTAAAGAAAGGAAAATGCAAAACCATGGCTATGAGTGTTCCCAGCTATAAGGCTATGAAGTCATGTTTGCCCCTTCCATGAGCTTTGCGTGTTTTCCAATACTGGCAAAAAGGCAAGAGAAGAGGTATAAAGTATATACCATTAGCTAAGGTGCAGACTTGCCAAGCCACCCTGGTATTCTGTTCCCTCCACAAAATTGCAATGATATACACCGCTGGCTATGGACCTCCCTTGCTTCCTCTGATGTAAACCTGACAGGGCTGCAGATACATTCTGTGAAACCCACCCTGGCCTTATGCACTAGCCATGGCTAGTGTGTCTGACTGATCAGGCTCTTCTGGAGAAATTGCCAACCGTCTGCTAAATTGCTGGCCTGCTGTCAGACTTCAGTGAGGTTTGATTTTAGTTCTTCACATCAGGGCTGTCCTCTGCACCTGCAGTGCAGGGTTGCAGGACCTAGGCAGCTTTCAGTCAAACAAAGACATCAAACATCTGAAGCACTTCCAAATTAGGTGGCTACTCAGCAGACTTCTCTTGGAACATGAACATTGTGAATGTAAGTACTTTAGTATTTTTTCTATTTTTAAAAAAATATCTTGCAACGAATCTTTATCTTTCATATCATCCTATCAAAAAGTTTTGATCAATAGAAACAATTCATTTTCTGTCTGGAAAGAGAACATGCTTAATTTGTTCTAGGATTTCCTCTGTACTGTATCTTACACTTGGACAAATATTTCCAACACAATCAGGTAGGGAATTAATATTCAAATCAAAATTGCATTTTTCAGTGGATTTGAAAAGAAAATGTTTAAATATAGACTTTCTTCAAAAGCACCAAAGATATTTCTCTTCCTTTTATGCTACATCATCATCTGTGCCATGAGCATTACACACTAACTTAACAAAGCAGTTTTAAATACTTGTATCTCCTGTTTTCAGAAAATGAAGTTCAGGTCATACAGCTTTCAGTACAAATCCTGGCAAATATTTGCCTGAGAACAACAGCTGGGGGAAAGTTTTTAAAATATAGAACAAGAAGCTATAATAAATTAACCTACTACATAAGAAGAATTTTTCACAATAACTACAGTTTGTTAAACAGAATCTCAGCTGACTTTGTTGTCCTCTACCACAGGGATTCCTATGTGTCTTTAAATATTTATGTGTAATCCTAAAGGTTTAATTGAAACTGCCTCTGGGTTTAAAATTAAATCTTTTCAGAATGAAGCAATAAATTTATCACACAATACAATGGGTAGCATATTCATCTTATTCCACTATACTTACAAAAAGATAAGAGCACTGATTTGGCCACAATTTGCCTTTCACATGTGCTCTAAAATCTCAGGAATAAGAATGTTTGTTGCTAAATTAAATCATTTTGCTCTCAGAAAAATCTTTCAATTTATCTTTTTAAAATACTGTTCATGTAGTTTTATAATTTATGTTTTATTAATTTAGAAATTACTTTAAGACAGGAAGTGAACAAAAATTACCTGAAATTTCAATATATGAATAATGAAGGTCAGAAAGCTTGGGATGCAAACTGTATCATTATAAAAGTCTTTCAGAAAACTGAGCTCTGAATTCAGAGGATTTAATCACCAAAGCAGGCAAGATAACTTGTATGCCTGAAAACTAAAATACTGGTATTATCTGTTTATTGATTCAACTCTCCCTTAAAGGTATTTTTCAAGAATTTGAATCATAAAATATAGACCAAAATGATCCTTAAACTCCAAAGATTCTTCCTGTTAATTCTTTAGTAGGTAGTGGAGTGCAGCGCAGCTACTTAACTTCTTCCTAAGATTTGTTAGGAAAATGCTATGTGTCCCTTGTCCCTCAATGGTTTTCCCATCTGAAGTACAAATCAGGCTCTGGAATGCTCCCAGGGGAGTATTCTAGCCCCTGTGGGGACAGCACTCCAGGCTGAGGGCTCCATCAGAAGGTGTCCTAAGAAATCTCTGCTTTAGGAGGTGAGGCTACCATAGCACAGAATAATCTCACAGCACAGCATAATCACACTTTTGAATTTCTCATTGCCCTTATCATTTAGTACTAAGAAAACACTTTTCAGTAGATACACATTTTGTTTATACACCTTGTGTAGATATGTATATTCACCAAAATTATATTTAATGTACAGGGCTGCTAACAGCAATAGACTATGCAAAGAAATCTCATATCCTGCATCTCAGTCTTACAAAGATATTCTCAGATCTCTACCCACTAGATACATTACACGTTTATTTATTTCTACATAGGTTAGAACTAGGTCTGATCTTTTTTTGTTAGGTTGGGGTGGTTTTTTCTCTTTGTTAGTCCAAATTCAACTGAGTTCTCTCTGGGTTATATTTAAATGGCCTAATTTGATCTTTATAACTTGTGCTATTCTTTCTTCTAAAGAAAGAAATTGAAGATTTGTGTTTTAAGCTAGTTTATAATAAGATATCATTAGTAGTTCCAGAGCAATTCTTCCTTCGCTTTCATAAAGATATTCTACTAGATTTTGTCATTAGAATATAATTATACAGGAATTAAGAAAATTCACATTTGTTTTCAATCAGATTAGATGGAAAGCTGAAGGGGGAATTCAGAAAGGAAAATAACAGTTCAGAGGTTAAAAATAACAGAGGCTTTATGAACAGTTATTTAAAATATTTCACTCAAATACTGTTCAGCTTTGATGACTCAAGGTAGATGAAACTAGTTATCTTAATGTAAAGTGCAGAAACACAAATGAAAGATACCCAAGATCTGCATGTAGAAATTATTTTTGATTATTTGAAAAATGTTTGTATTTAGAAAAAAATTAATTATAAGGAATGAAATTTATCTTTCTAGTTATGTAACTTTGTATAAGCCATCATTTCTTTGCTACAAGAGACAATAAGTTACAGAACATTGCCAACTCATACCATGAAAATACCCATATCTAAATAATTTTTTCCAGGGAGTTTTTAACTCCACTAATTTAATGTTATGTTTAAAACTTAAAAAAACATGTTCAACACATTGGGATTATATTGAAAAATCTTATGTACATTAAACCCTTTAAAAAGTGTTTTTCCAGAAATACATAGACAACATTACTGTATATAGATTTGCTAACTTATTCTTTCACATATCCATCAAGATACAGATCTGATTTTCTGTTTCCTTATATCCAAACCTCCTGTTAAACTGAACTTGCACTGAAAAACAAGGACCTTCATTGTGTAAGAGGTGATTCATTGGTATCCTACTGTTCTGGGTTTCAATTTATGAGCTTTTCAAGTTGCTATTTTTAGCTGTTTTGTATGTTCAGTTTTGGTTTTATTATTATTAGTTGTTGTTGTTTCGGATGGTGTTTTTTTTTACTTAAGTCATAAAAGCACACTGATGTTTAATTCATTAGGTTAATGTGTTGTTTCACTGAAGGTATGAAAGCTCTTTCCACTTTTAAGAGCTAAAAGACCCCCCCCAGACATTAAGCACCTGTATAGGTCTGCTTACATACAATTGCCAAAACCTAAAAGCAAATAAAGCACCAAACTAAGATGTGCCTCCAAAGCAGCTTTTATAGAATCAGGTGCTTGGGGTACTGTCGAATTTCACAAAGCTGCTCCTGTTCACTTCAGCACAGTTCCACAGCAGTGAGCATCTCCCACCAACATCAGTGTGTTGAATAGATACCTAAATATCTTAAAGGACCAGGTCCTTTAAAATTTTAATGGGACCTCATTAAAATTTAGGTAGTTAATTCCAGGATTGTTACTCTTAAAGTCCTGCATACATACCAGCCACAGAAGCACCCATGTTGCCCTGAGCCCCAGCCAAGGACCTTAAAAGAATTTTCTTTAAAAGTGCTACCCAGTCTAACTCTACAAGCATGCATAATCTTTTTAACTGATTGACCAGCTCAGCACTTTACATGCCCATAAGGATGATCAGCATCCCTAAAACAGATTTTCCTCTATTTCTACTAACTAGGGCTAAGAAAAAGGGAAAGCAATTGCTCTAGGTGTACACTGAGCACACAGCAGGTGAACAAGGCACATTACAAAACACAGTGATGGGTGATGTTTGGTGCAACTGAAGGGAAAAAAGTGCTCTCAATTTTTGATTTTTTTTAACACGTGAGAAAGCTAATACACTTGCCTCAGATGTAGAAGATCCAGGATCACCAATGGAAAGTTCAAGAGAGCATATTACTCTGTATGTACAGTATTCTCCTGAAATTGGGCATATTCTGGCTTCATTCCTGTAGTGGCTGACCCTGGCTGCATGCCAGGCCCCCACCAAACCCGTTCTCTCACTCTCCTCTGCAAAATGGACAGGGGAGAGGAAATACAACAAAAGGTTCATGGGTTGAGATATGGACCAAGAGAGATCATTCACTGAATACCATCATGGGCAAAACAAACTAAACTTGGGGAAATCAAGTGATTTCATTACTAACAAGATCAGAGCAGGCTAAAGAGAAAATAAAGCAAAGCTTAAAAACACATTCCCCACCCCTTCCTCCTTCCCAATTCTACTTCCTCCTCACCAGTGGTGCAGGGAGATGGAGAGTGGGGGCTACAGTCAGTTCATTGCATGTTTTCTGCCACTGCCCAGGGAGAGTCGTCCTTCCCCTCCTCTAGGCTGAGGATCCTCACATGGGAGACAGCTCTCCATGAACTTCTCCAGTATGAGTCCTCCCACGAGTGGCAATTCTCCATGAACTCATGCACTGTGGGTCACTCTTCACAGGCTGCAGTCCAGTCCCTCAGGGACAGCCTGCTCCAGTGCAGGTCCCCTACAGGATCACAAGTCCTACCAGGAACTTTGCTCCTCTCTCCATGGGTCTGCAGGTCCCTGCCAGGAGCTTGCTCCAGCAAGGGCTCCCCATGCATTCACAGCCTACTTTGGGAATCCACCTGTGCCAGCATGGGTCTCCTCCACGAGCTGCAGGTGGATCACTGCACCCCGTTAACTTTCATGGGCTGCAGGGGCCTCACCATGGTCTTAACCACAGGCCACAGGGGATCCTCATCTCTGGCATGTGGACTATCTCCTCCTCCTCCTTCTCCACTGTCTTTGGTGTCTGCATAGCTGTTCCTCTCACATATCCTAGCTCCTCTCTTCTCAGGCCGCAATTACATCTATGCAATAACCTTTTTTTCCTTCTTAAATATGTTATTACAGAGGTGTTACTACCACCACTGATTGGCTCAGTTGTGCTGCAGTGGCAGGTCCATCCTGGAGCTGACTGGCATTGGCTCTGCCAAACATGGGGAAGCCTCTAGCAGCATCTCACAGAGGTCACTCCTGCAAAACCACTACAATTCCTGCCTCCAAAAGTGTCTTGGCATCAGATGCAGGCTGGTTCTGCTGTGTTCCTTTAGTGGATAGTGACCCAGCTTCAGCGAGAGAACTGAAGACTACTCCTGTCCAATACAGCTTCTCATGGGAGACAAGTAGGGAAGAGTTGTCTTTTCTCCATTACAGAGAATAAATAACAAAGACAGGAAACCAAGTCTCTCAAATGCTGAATCAAAAGCTTTAATCAATATAAAGTGGGGAATGACCCTTAACATACCTGTAAGGGCAGAGCATAGCTCCTGCTCAGTTCTTTGAATGAAAAATATAGGTTCCCTAGAAGATCCCTGAGTGGGACTCCCAAGTGCCTAAAGACATCTAAATACAGCTTGCAGGGAGGTGTCTTGCATTGACCTCTATCCCTACCATCCGTGGTTTCTTTAGAGAGCTGCACATTGAACACTGACTCGAGACACCTGCCCGACCAGCTTCTCTTCAGCTCTGTATCATTAGTAAGAAGTGTCACATTCTTGCTGGTACAAGAGCAAGGCCTTGTTCTTTGCACTAGTGCATCTAGCCCATAGTGCATTTCTTACAAGGCTGAACTTAGCCCTTCCTAAGCCTCTGTTCCTTCTTGGAGCTCCTAACACGCTGTTACACTCTCGGTGGAATATGGTCCTCTCACTGCTTGGTGCCCACTCTGCTGTGGTGGTGATCTTTTTGAGGTTTAACCCTCCTGACTGGACAAAGTACAGCTGCAATGTGACACTGGCTACTTGACCTCCTTCCATTCAAACTTGAGCATGGTCAAGAACAATGTAGTCCTTACAGCTCAATTTGTCTATAATGTGGTTTCACTTTTATGGCGTTCCACACAATTGGAGGCTTATGAAGAGGGAGTAGAATTTTCCATATATTTTCTGCAGATTACATGTGTAGGCAAAAAATAAATCCATAAGAACTTTAAATCTCATAAGAAATACGAACATTTCTCGAAAAAAATTCAGATTGAAAAAAACTCATCCTGTAACCATTTTACACAGAAACTCTAGGACTTGTCTCAACATTGGCTAAAGTAATGTTTCCCATATGTCAGGTTCTTTTAGGAACTTAAATCTACAGAAAAAAGCTGGACTTCATTACTATTGTTCAAAGTCATTCCATAATGCTGGTAACTAGGATTCATCTGTTTGTATTTTCTTCATAGCAATAAAGTTCTGTGAGGATCAGCCTGACAGAACTCCTGGTGCTTTCTGTGGCACAAATGGACTCTCAGACCAGCGTGCCATCAATTCCTACCAAATTAGGGCTCTTTCTGCTGCAAACATGCAGCTGCATTGAAAGCTTTTTGATTCTTTTGCTATTATTATTTCATTGAAAAGCTGAAGGCCTTGGATTATTTGGGGGATTCTGTACCAAATTTCCTTAACCTTTGCTTTAAAGGAAGTGTTTCATGTAGTTTAGCTGGTAGTTCAGGGGGCTTCTGGATACTGAAAAACAGATGAAAAAAATGGAAAGCATGAAACAGTTTTTCTTAGTATTCGTATTAGATATACAGGGACTTTAAAGGTAAATGACTGTGACTAGAAGCAGTACTGTAACTGTATTGGGTGTGGCTGGGATAGTTAATTTTCTTCATAGCAGCTAGTATAGTGTAAGCTTTTGGATTTGTAACTAAAACAGTGTTGAAAACATGGATATTTTGGTTATTGCTGTAGAGTGATCACACAGTGCCAAGGCCAGTCAGGGGACTGGGTGTGCACAAGAGGTTTCCAGGGGACACAACTGGGACAGTCAACCCCTAGGGGTATCCCAAACTAAATGATGCTGTGGTCAGCATTAAAAGCTGTGTGGAAGGAGGAGGAAAGGGGAGCATGTGGAGTGATGCTGTACCATAGTATTGCAATTGCAATAGTTAACACCTTATTTATTTATAGTTAGATTCCACAGGTAACTAGCATAGTTTTCTAGTTAACATTGAGCTAAACTTCATTTAGAAAGCATAATTTGATATTATTTTTCCATGAGAATTGCAGTACTTATGACATCTCTTCTGTATTCAGATAGCTTTCGAGTAAAGTACTGTTCTGAGTGAAACTTGTGTTACTTCAAAATCTTACCTTTGAAGACCATTTTTCCTCCCCAACAACTTCACCTCAATTAATTGTAATTCATGTTAAAACTTGCAAATTTGGTGCAGAATACATTACTTTTGTAAAAAAAAAAAAAAAAAAGTATTGTTGAAGGTCAGTTCTCATTCTTTTTCATGAGGGGAATTTGTAAATTTGCCTTCCAGAAGTCATTTTCTTCAACACAGCAGCTCAGGAAGGACTGCCCTCATGCAAAGTACCTGCCATTACCTACTGCCCTCAGTGGAATGGAAACCAGAGAACAATCTGCTCCACATATCATCATATAATATTAGAATTTCTTGACTCAGCAACAAACAAAGGCAGTAATCATTTTCTCTAGTCAGCCCAAGAGTGACTTTTACTTTTTTTTTTCCCCTCTTTCAGTCTAGCTACATAATCTGTCTGCATAACAGGGTGACAAGCAGGCACACACTAAGTTTCCACCATCCATGTTTGTTTCCAAGGTTCCCAGGTACTTAGCATGTATGTTAACACCAGTGCTCTCCAAACCAATCCCACTGTGGGTGTAGGAGACTCTGGAGTGCACTGCAGTCCAACCTAACAGCTAGTCTACAGATGGCAGCTGAGAACAGAGACAGCAGTGACTCTGAGGTCATCCAACCTCTCCACTGTCCCTAGCCATACCTTTTCTGTCAGGATAGAGAACAGTATGCTCCATTAAAACAAAAAAAAAGGAGCTTTTTTCAGACTCTTTTTAAGATGATTTTGCTTCAACTTTTATCTGAAGGGTGAAAACCCCCCCCCCCCGAATAACTGATTTTTCAAGCATGCTAAAGTATATCTATTTAATGGATAGACATAAAAGAGAAGCTGCATACATTTACATATAAACATAGAAAAAGTGGTAATGATGGAAGAATAAAGAGGATTAAAGACAGGTTTTAGGACTGATGTGGATAACCAGAAGGAAAACCTGCTATGATGGGATATATCTGGAATCTACTAGGAAAGTGTTAATGTACTCTTAAAAATAAAGACATCGTGATTAAAATAAAATACAACCCAAACAAACCCTTCCACTCTATTAAGTCAGAATCATCAGCACAGATATTGAAGGTAAATTGATTTCACATCTGCAGAAGCTAAACTACTGATGATGCTACAGAGAAATTCTAGACAATATTTTAAAGTTGACACCACATGGTCTTAATTTTTTTGTCCTGTGCAGCTGGCAGTAGCCTTAATGAGGGAAAACAGCAATCTGCCTGGATGGCAGATGAACAACCATACTCTTTGCAGCTGTTGGAAAAATCAAAACCAGAACTCTGGAAATTCCACTTAATGATCATCCACAGAATTTCTTCCATTCATTCCAGTTAGATTTGTGAGTAAGTCTTAATCTGATCTACCTCCCTGACATCTCAAAGCACTGTCCATTACCTCAAGCTCAGCACAAGTAAAACAGATGACCAGGTCCTTCTTTGAAAGCCCTACCATGTATTTCCCCCTCAGGATGAACCACTATTCTGTCCATCACTGCCTAAAGCCTGTCATCCTTCTTGATGCCAACTACATTGCATATGAAACACAGGCTGTTACCATGCTCAGCTCCTCACCTACTGTGATACTCAGCCAGGCTTCACTGTGCTGTGTATTCCCACTCTGTCTACAAATCTCATAAATGAGACTAAGCTTTTCCAGTCAGCAACCTTCGCTTTGTTTTACCTCTGTGATATATATAATACAATTAGACCTTCAAACAAGCTCTTAGCTATTACAGTAACAGAAGAACAATGGATTATGGAGATACTGGTGTGGATTTAAAACTAATAATTTCATGAGTTGATGATTAATATGCTCTCATTCAACAGTCATGACATACCATATTTGGTATCTTATTTAACTCTTCCTCTATATGTTCCATTTCATCGTTCAAGTACAGTAAAAATCGAAGTGTCTAGTTATCCTTCCTGCTTTACTTGCTCTTGATTTGAATCTGCTCCATCTGGCTACCACCTGAGAAAGTACATCTGGGACATGTACCTAACTTTGATCATATTTCGGTTGAATGATACATACAACAGACAGATGGCTGAGGCAAATCACAATTAAAAATACAGAACATTAGTAAATTAAAAACAAAAACAAAACAAAAGCCCAAAACCTCCAACAAACAATTCTGCCTTACCTTTCCTTCTGAAACCAGTGGCTATCAGGAACAGAGCTAGACCCTCACTAGGACTTTCTGCAAATCTAATCTACAAGTATGAGTTTGTGTCCAATTTACAAAACTGAACAGCAGTCCTGCTCTTTGCCTTTGATACCTTCTGAAAGATGTTTGTATAGGCACTTTTTACCATTACAACATCACAGACATCAAACTGCTGACTTGGCCAGACTTCAGTTAGTCTGATCTTTCTTTACCTCACAGTTATGTAACACTATTAACAGCTTTAAGCCATTACATGAAGGCAGCAGCCCTGGAGATAGTGAGTAAAGTGCAAGCAGCAAGAAAGAAGTAGGCAGAAATGGAGATAAGGGACCTTAGGGAAATCCACTGTGAGCAAGAGAAATGCAGGGTTTTTCTCTCTGTCTCCAATAAATGGATACATTTCCAGACAAATTGTCCAAATAGAGAAAACCAGATGTAACTGTGTCCACCCAGAAGTTGTGTTCACTAACTTCCACAAAAACTGAATAGCAATCCAAAGTGAATCCATTTGCTGCTTCCAAAAACTGGGCACGGTTTAACAGACTGTATCACAGGGAGGATAGTCTCCTGCCTCTTCTGAAGCTGGGGAAAACTGATGAAATGCACAAGAATGATATAATCTGCACCCTCACTGAAAAGTAATATTGACCCTCTGAGAGAGACATTTTGTTCACAGATCTTCACAATAAAAGTTAGGCCACATATTTAAGATGACGGAGGATCTCTGGTGTGGAAGCTACATTTGTACAAATGGGTTGCACAGCAAATAAGCATTCACTTATAATCTTGTCACAATTTAAAAACTTCATTGTATTAAGAGACAGGGTCTTTTCAATTAATCAATTACAAAAGTAACTAGACATAATACAGTCTTATGAAGGTAGATGAATTAGTTTAAGCTGAGCTTGCCAAAACCTAAACATGAGCAGAAGAAATGCTGGATACCAGCAAGTGCAATCTCTGATTTATTATATTTAATCATGTTAGCAACAGCAAAACAGAGCTCAGAAATTAAAGGAATGACAAATACGTGAGGTCTGTGTGTCTGTCTGCTGTATAAGAATTATCACTTCATGTTTTTAATTTGATTAAAATCTAGGCTTTTGTATTCGAACTTAAAAAAGCCCTGGAAATACAATGCAATATATACGGGAACGATGTGGTATTGACAGAAATTTTTCAGACTTTTTAGAAGCATACAAAATAAAACTCTATGGCACTTAACTAAATGCCACCTAAAGAATTAAAAACCACACACAATTTATATTAACTACTAATTGGGCATGAAAATAAGTTTTAGATAATGAGAAATACAACATTTTACCTACCTTCACATGTTGAATTCCAGTTTGCTTTCAACCTAAGCCATTCTTCCAGTATTTTTTCAATTTACTAACAATCAATCTTTCCAACATTACATTTCATG
>NW_008659771.1:31888-50562 GCF_000695815.1 Acanthisitta chloris | reverse complement strand
ACCTAAGAGCCCAATCCTGCTTTCACTGAAGTCACAGGTTGATAGATGCTAGAACATGGACAGATCAACATATATCTGTCCTAGAGGAGTCACCAGTCTCCCACAATTACTGGTTTTCAAAGAAAGGACTAGGAACTCCTGCAATACAGAACTACAGAACATATTGTTCATTACCTAACCCATCCAGGTAATAAAAATATTTGTGTATCGGCCCTCAGAAATGTTTGGAAATGCTAATACTTTAATATATTATAATAACTTTTAAATGTGGGTCTCAAGAACACTTTGAACTAACATTCATGAGTTCTAACTGGAGATTTTGAAACTGCCATATATATAGAGGTGGCTCAGAATGATTTTCACATGGATCTGACCACCCAGAACTCTTCAGGTTTTCTGAAAGTGCTAATAAATACACCAGTAGCTTCATATTCCTTTCATTCCCATTAAATGGCTTTATATATTTAAGCATGATATTAAGGACCATGTACTTCTTTTCCCCTTCCACTACATTCCAGTTGTTGGGGTTTTTTTGTGGGGTTTTTGTTTGTGGTGGTTTTTTTTGTTTGGTTGGGGATTTTTTGCAGGTTTTTTGAATTATTATTATTTTGACTATGTTCTCCACTTACTTGTCCTCTTCCTAAATGGAGTATCTGAAAGTTCTGCAAACCTCTTCATGCAAAAGTGTTTTAGGAATGTAAAAAAACATTATATCTTTGAGAGTGATAGTTGAGCATTATGTTATAATCCTCAGTTTTCTATGTCTTTTGTCACTAAGTAAGTAGGAGCAGAACCGGGCCGTAAAATTACAGCTCCTGCAAAAGGTTCAACAGCTTTAACATCAAAGATCATGTGCCAACTACCTATTTCAGTCCAGCTGACAACTGGCATCAACTGCTGCTTTTACCAGTGACAATGGTTTTTTTCTCTGTTCAAGTATAAGAGCTTTCCCCATGAAAACCATGTCACTAAAATATCATATGAAGTTAATTTCAACACAAAGATTGTGTTAGTTCCCATCCCACCCTTTTATTTATTTTTAAAGACTTTGAACATTCACATTCCTTAATAAAGGGCACATTAAATATAAACACAAAGCCACACAACATGCATGAAAAAGAAGGGTTAAAATGCAACTGTATTTCTCAGACACAAGTCACAGTCATTAAATTAAATTATAACACATACATTATCACTTATTTATTATTTTAAGCTATACAGGCAACATAGCACCAAAAAGGAAAAATTTCCTCTAAACTTGATGAACATTACACAAATATTTGTTTTTGAATTTTGGAAACAAGTATTATCAGAATGACCCTAAATGAAATTCACTATCCCAAGTGTGTTTTATGACATTATTTGGGCAGTGACATATGTCATCAGTTATCTCTGAAAACCCCACCCCACACTTCCCCCCCTTCCAAAGTTTTAAAAAATGAATAGCATATGCTAACAATTAAGATTTCAGGCAGTGGAATATTAATTTAATGTGCTGTATTGGCAATGAGGTATTTTGAAGTTCGACATTAGGCAGCAGCAGAAGTAGAGGTAAAAGACTGAAGCTGGTTTTGAAAACCAAGTTCACTGATTCTGAATTCCCTTTTAATATAAAAGATTATTTTAAAAGATATAAATACTTTTTACACATTAGAAAAAGTGAATGAAGGCACTTATCATACATAGCAAGAATTTCTGCATTAAAATGAAAACAAATAAATATTTTACTTATGCAAGTTTGGGCTGCTTCTGCTTCTGCAGAAGTCAATGGGATGCCTGGCAGTAACAACACTGGAAGGGGACTGGGACTGTTTATAAAAATAGATTCTTACACATTAGAAGTAATAATAGATTTCTTCCACTAGTGCAAAGACAGAACCACACTGAAATTATTCTGGAGCAAATAAATAGAAAACGGAAGAACAGTCACTTTAAAGAACATTATGTTATGTGCGTGAAGGGCAGTAAGTAATAGCAGTAACACATTTCTGACACTTAAAGGTAACTTTGAAGACGATCCACTCTGTTCCTGCCTATTTTCTCTGAAATTCTAAGTAATACTTACGAATTACAAACAAATCCTCAGAGTGAGGAAAAGAAAAAAAATTATTTAATTTTATGAACATTTCAAACAAACACAAATTATCTTCTCTAAGGACCAAATCTTGTCTGTATCACTGACCATAAAGACACCTCAGCACAATCAAACTTAGACTGTTCCAAAAGAACTCAGAAAAGCTAACATTGTTAAACTATAGCTTTGTGGGATTTCTCTTTTAATGTAATTTGAACAGTTAAACACTAGTCTATGATACTCAACTTTTTTTGACTAACAACAAAGTGTAATTGACACAACTAGGTCCTTGTCAGTGTTTTGTTCTTTTAATAGTGTTAGCAAGTGTAAGAGTACTGTATACAAGTACTATTCTTGGGCAAGTTGTGCCTGTCAACTTTTAATCTAAGACCCCTCTAAATAGAGAAAGTATCTTTAAAAACTTTAAAGCAATTAAGAATAGAGTTCTACAGTTACTACCTGACTTTACAACTGGTGTATGAGAAAATTTCAGGACAATCTCTTCCTAAGTTTTAACTTTGAGAAGAACCAGAAGTATCACATCTCAATTCACACAATATAAATGCAAAATAAAAGTATATGAAGCCAAACATGCTAAGAAATTAAATGTAAGAAAACGAAGTGCTAATGCACTACAATTAATTCACACTGGAGTATATAAATCCTCTTCCATTAGTATTAAAGTAATTCCAAATGTTTTCAAGAAAATCTAACAAAAAATAAAAACCTCAAGATAAATCTTAACCTTGCTATGCTCTGAATTGTAAAGTGGTAGAGCTTAGTATCAAACCTGTACATAACAGTGTGAAACTGCTCAGATGAGGAAACTAGAACACCACAAAAATGCTGATTGTTTGATGTAAGAGGATGGCACAGAGCAAAAGCATAACCCTTCACTTCTGTGGCAATACTTGTTCCCTTTAAGCTGCAACAGCTTCCTGTGCTCAGGTAAGACATGCTTCGTGCTCAAACAGGACATGCACGCATCAAGCTGCCTTGTTTCAAATGTGCCATGAAGATTTACTGATAAAAGAGTACTGCAACTGCTTTAGGTAACTCTCAGTCACAATCTGGATTCAATAATCTAACTATGCATTCTTAGTAAAGAAACGAGAAGGATGAGAAGCAGATACATATTTCAAGTTGTGACATACCTGGTTAAAATATCTATGATAAAATTTAGGTTGTCATCCGTGCTTATCCAAGAATGAATGACAAAAAAAAATAATTTAAAGCTTCCAAGGTAACATCAACTGCTACCACCTACTGCCTAAGCAGGAACCTTGCTGTTTGGCTAACCTGGCTCTGCAAGAATTTTGTAAGCACTGAAAAACTATAGGGGGCCAAAAATAAAAACAAACTCCTAAATATATCAAAATTCTTGTCATCCAAAAACATGAACAAACTTTCCTCACTATGTGAAGCTTGATAGAATTGTCTTCCCCTATTTGAATAGATTTTTCGCTTCTCCAGTGTAATTCTGTTCACACTCCCTAAAATCTTTAGGAAAATATATAAAAAACAAAGAGACACAACACAATAGAAGTATATATGTGTCAGGGATTTTGAGAAAGTTGCACTTATTTTCTTTGTGCAGACAACAAACTAAGTGGCATAGAAAAAGATACTAGAAAGGAAGATATGACCATTTAACCAAGAGATAAATACCAAAGCCGTAAAAAAACTGAGATAAAAAGGGGATGTTTCAGTTAGTAGTCAAATACAATCCTTGATGTGAAGGCTCTACACTAAGAAATGCATACATACTAGATGAGTAGAAGAACTATCACCTTTTGAACAGCAGAAGAAAGAGTAAATCAAAACCTCTGTTCACTTTACACATTGTGCCCAGGTACCAGGCAAGGGCTTTGGCATGGGAGATCTCCTAACTTGCTATAATATGTCAAATTATTTCCCAGCCAAGTATTGCTAAAAATAGTATTTTATTCTCTAACATGCTATAAATGAAAGATTTTCAAGACTGCAAATATATCTATGCTTTGTATCTGCAATTTGTTGTACCTAAACATAACCATTGATCCAACCAACATTTGATTTGATTATGCTCTCACATAACTTGTTCTCAGGTTATAGACAAATGTTTGGCTAAGAATACTGAAGTGTGTACATATGGGAAATACTGTTCAAAGAAAAAAAAGCTTAATATTGAATCTAACGAAGCAGCATTGTTGAACTCAGTTAAGATAGATTATTCTATAACTCTTCTAGCATAAAACTGTTAAATCTAGTAATTGTGGTTCCGTTTAAAAACCTTATGGTATCTTTGCAAATTTTCAATACTCTCTCTTTTTATGCTTTAAGTAAAACACAACATGTTGCCATTAGGGTCAGAAAACCAGAAAACCACTTTGATGAAAATGAATGCAATAAACCAGAACTCTTACTGCAAGTACTAAACACAAAAACCCAACAATGCACTCTGGAAAGAAGGCATACAATAAAAATCTATACTTGAACAAAGTACGCTTAGCCAGCTGTCAGAATGCTATGCAATTTTTCTTGACATTATATAATGTGGCATATGGTTTTCATACTTTTTAGCTTGTAATTTCTTCATTCTTTCATGAAGTTTTGGAACATTGCCTCAATCCCTTCACCAATGAAACCAGAGTACTCATAGAAAAATATCCAAGATATATGAGCCAAATTAACTGGTGGTGCAGCCTCATTGAAGTAAGCACCTATATTTACCTCAAGTATTATTTATCATATAAACACATTACAAAGATGTATATATCAATTACAGGCATAAGGATGTGTTTCCTAGCTATCCTTCCTGTAAAACTTCAGAGACTCTTTCTGGTTTGGATATCGTTCTATGAAAATATTGGACTGAATTAAAGATTCATAGATAAGCAAAGAATGAAAGTTTCTGAATATGATTGATATTTATGACAAAGTGTCCTGGAGTGGTACAAGTCTTTAGAATTTGAGATTTACTTGCCTCACCTCCCTTTGGACAACTGCAGAGACAGCAACAGAGGAGTACACAGCCTTCAAGCTTTGTGACAGTCATCTCCATTAGTCACAGACAGACATTATAAAGTGTAACAGCCCATAGCTGCTGAACTGCAAAAAGCATCAATCAGAATTCTGGCTTCAAATCGTAAATGGAGCCTTGTTTGCAACTGCCTATTGTGCATTTACAAGGTATGTTTTATTTTAATTACGTGGTGTAAAATAAATCAAAAACTGAAAAAAATGTACTTAGAAGGCATACTGCTAAAAGTTGTCTTAAATATATAGTGATACCTAGTGGAAGAAGTTAGAATCATTAAGGTTAGAAAAGACCTCCAAGATCACCTAGTCCAACCTTTGACCAATCACCACCTTGTCAGTGATACCATGGCACTAACTGCCACTTCCAGTTGTTTCTTGAATGTCACATCCAGTCGTTTCTTGGTAGGAAGAAGCTGGAATGCCACAATATGGAAGAGACTACAAAAGACCTTGACAACTGATAAACTAGACCAATCCTCCTATATGGTGGATTATGTTCTTTACTCAGAGTTCTGAATTAGTCTTAGCTAATTTGACTTTTTCTGAATCTATTTCTCCTGGAACCTAAATCCAAGAGGAAACTATCTGGCTATGTAAAAGCTGGAATAAACCATGAGTGAAGCTCTTAGTTCAGACATGGTTTAGACAAAGCTACATTAGAATAAAGAATTTTTTTAATGCAATTTAGGTACCCATTTCTTAACTGTCTGGGCCAGAGAAAGACCATTATTCAAGGAGTTATTCCGTGTAAAGCAATTGCTCAGAAATTGCCTAATTTCTACTCCCCCCTCCATGTATTTTCTTTGCCATGCATGCCAGAAGGAAAAGACGGAGGAATCTATTATAGAAAGTTACACTACATGTGGGAATTCTCACATCTCTGTTCCTGCTTAAGTTTTGACATTAGTTTTGACACAGTAGATACAAAAGTGCAATGCACTGCTGTCCTGGCACATAAATATTACCCAGAAAAATTATTAAGTATTATTTTATCTGAGTCTTGCTGTCTTTATAGAGAAGGGAATAAGTATAAATGTGACAGGCTTGAGGATTTCTGCCTCCAGAGAGCATCCAGTCATTAACAGTTCCCTATGTCAGAGCATATTGTATGCCAAAAATGCGTAAGATTGGCAATAGATCATGGCCCTGCCTAACTAACATGTTGCTACTCAACTATGGCTAAACAAAGCTGTTTATGCTAGGCTACAACAGTATTCCTGTGAATAAAGCTTTTACTGTTCTCATAACAGTCATGCTAAATGAATAAATTTTGTTGTTTAAACAGCAACAAAACCCATAACTTAAGTTTGTGTGTTGGCAGCATTCAAATTAGCTAAATTACTAAAATGCAATGGCATATTCAATATGTGAACCTGCTCATATTTCCTGAATTGGCTGTTTGTTTCTGCAGAACACCACATGGAGTGTGATGAAATTAAATTTTTTTACAGATTAACCAGAGCTTGCAATCATATCTAAAAGAGAGGCCACAAACCCTCTCTCTGGTAACTAGAATCCATTAGTTTTTGAAGGATTAAAATGGCTTTTCATGTCAATTGAGATATAAATCAACAAGAAAACCTTTCTAAAACTAAGCCATATGTAACATTTACAATATATTACAAGAGCTTACAGGTAACCTATTAATACAGGACAAACTGCATCACTCAGGGAATGAACAGGCTGTGAATAACTTTTGATGGTGTCTGCTAAACACAAACCCGTAACACTGTTTTGCATAGTGGAAGAAAGTGATAACTGTGGTAAACCATTAATTAAAACTTTCACTTTACAGTCTATTTTCTATAAATTAGAATAGATTATATAAACACTAGAAAATTATTACAGTTGAAATTCGGCAGTATTTTTAAAATGTTCCAATATTAATTCAAAGAACCAAATGACATAAATTTATTAATAAAAAACCCCCAAGCAACTATGGTCCCAGCACATCTCCCAGGGATGTTAGTGACAGGTTTTTAACTGATTTTGGTGGAACCAGAACTGGATCCAACCTCCTTTGATTGCCATTATTCTCCTTAGAATTTAGCACAATAATAGATATTGTTGCCAAATTCACAGCTTAGGAAATATAACATACTCTATATTGCAAAGCTTGCTGTAATTACTTCAGTATGTTAATAATCTGCTAGTGGCAAGTTGAAAGATTAATGGTGATTACAGTAGGCATTTTTACACATTAATAGCGACATGTAGACAATAACATATTATAGTTACATACATAATTATACATAGACAGCTTTAATTAGTCACATTTTTAAAACCACAAATATAAACTTTTATACACAAATGTACAGGTAATATGGAGTAAAATGTTTGATGACAGAGTATAATACACGTGTGAGCTATTTTATACTTAAATATACTATAGGAAAAAATGCATTAAACATACCTTTGTTTGGTTTTTTTAGTAGATAATACTACAGCATAAATTACAGCATATCCTTTTAAATTTAAACACAGACCAAATCATAACCTTTCAAAATAGAACAATCTATTAGGTAATGATATTTGGCTATGATGATTTCTGGTAGTTTTCAAAATATTCCCTATAATGTTTTACAGAGCTTGATGCTGCTCCCACTGAAGGAAACAGCTGCTTCTCATTTAATTCAATGTCCGCAGGAACAATTTCTTAAAAAACTACATAGACTACATTCCACATGCATTATTATTTCACTGTTATCAAATAAAATAATAATATAACTTTTAAAAGGTAAGGGAAATAGAGTGATAGAAAACACAAGAAAGTGAATTAGTGAATGCTATCGTACCGATTTCCACGGTCCCCGATGCCATGAAACATCACCAGGGCAAGAATGCACATTACATTGTGCCATATTAGGTGGCTTGTCTAGAATTTCACAGTTTTGATCACCCAACATTTGTCCACTAGGAAGCTGACAAATCACCAGTCTTGTCTTTATTCCGTCTCCACAAGTTTGAGTACACTGCAATACAGAATTTTACATGCAATAATTTTTTAAAGAGAGTCATCACATACCATTAAAGCAAAAAGTTACAGCAATAATCAATGTCTGTTACTATTTACTATGTCTATTTCCATATTTCCTGTTCACTTTATTCAAGAATAAGGACTTAAAGTCTAATCTCATGTAATGAAAAAAAAATTCTTTTACCAAACTACATTCTTATGGTTTATTAAGTGATTTTCTGCAGAAAGTCTCAGTTACAGAGACCTGATTGAAGAGAAGTAACCATTTGTGAGAATAAACGGTGAGTGTATCTCTTTCTTTGGTAAGAGGAAAAGACTGAAGTTTGTCTTAAAACTAGTTTTCCCTGCCAGACACTGGGCAGAAAACTCAAGACACTGGGCACACTTCTACACAGTCTAATTTATACAGACTAAGTGTAAAATGCTTATAGGATGTGTTCAGTTTTCCTGTAATTCTGCAATACCAGACAAAAATACTATTCACATTCCTAATGAGCAATTAAAGACAACCTATAATAGTTAATATTTTTTTTACTGTATTCCTGAGGATTCTAAATTAGACAAAAACTGCAGCATCTGCATTAACTGTATCCCAAGTCTGAGGCTATGGACAGAAGAAATATGACACTCAGCCTGGCCTTGAGAACTTAAATGGCTAAATCTGGCCAAAATGAGGGTAAAAAAGTAAAATAAAAAGTCACTCAATCAATTTTTTTTCTTCCTTTTTCAACTCTAGGCATTGATTTATAAAGAATAAGAAAAGTGAGGACAATCACAAGAGGTTAAATTAGAATAAAACAAACCAGCTTAAACTTTGGTTGAGCAAGAATGTGTGGTCAACATATGACATGATATGGCATGGAGAAACTGGTTTTTGTCCAATAACGTACAACGTTTCATCAAAACATTCTAGCCCAGACACACTTTTTAGATGCATGATCCTATCTTCATAATTCTAATTTGTAACTATAACCCAGTAGGTACTACTACTTGCCTTGTTATTCTAGTCCGTGTCTATGAAATTAGACATAATAAACTTTCTTTGCAGCTTCTTGTGCTCTTTTTTTATTCCTCAGACTAGCTATTGCACTCAGGTTTTTCTGCATACGATTCGTCTTTTTGTAGCAAAAAATTATTTTATATTTCTCAAGATTCAAGATGCTATGGCAACACAACTGTGTGTTGCACATCCTTAGCCTCACACAATACTTAACTCTTTTGGATGTATATTTACACCACTCATATTTCCACTACAGTTCTGTATTTGAACAAAGTCTAGGTAAACAGGTTGAAACTCATTCTTTTTAAATGATGAACAGAAAGGTGCTCAGTTCTACTCATAATCAAATAATTATGTTACTATTTCTAAGTTTATTTGGTAAATAATATTTCCCTTTGAAAGTGAAATGCTCTTACTTCTCCCCAGTTCCCAAAGTTCCACCGTGGGCAGGGTCCAGAATCACAATGTCTTGACTCTGGAGGTTTTGTTGCCTCATCACAATAATTAGCACTTCTTCCTTCCTCATCTTGACATACTACAACTCGACGGTGAAATCCACCTGCACAAGTACTAGAGCACTACCAAAACATGTAAACATATGTATCGCCATTGCATGATCACAAAAATGTAAAATATGCTGGTCAAAACAAATTATTTTTAAATGTTAACCTTCAAAATTGAAAACTGAAAGAAGAAAGGACTAATATTTCGAATTTAAATTTGAAATCACAGAAAAATTGCATTTAGATTATATTCTGAATAACAACAATAAATTTTAAAATGAATGTGCTTCTCTTTTGACCAAATCTGTACTGCAATAACATTTCTAGAAATATTAACACACATGTGAGAAAACAAATGAATATATTCTAAAAAAAATTCTTACTGCTCCCCAGGGTCCAGTTCTCCACTGATATCCTCCCACAGAGGGACGGTTCCATTGGTTTATATTGTCCTGTGGATGGTGTATTGGGAGGTAACCTATTTCTGGAAAATGGCTTGGAGGGTCATGCATTTTCGGAATTTGATGATAAACCAGTGGACATGGTGGCATGTTACATTCTTGTTCCTTAGAAGGTCGGCCTTCAGGATCACAGTAATTCTCATTGATTTCTTGATGATAGTTGACACAGATAACTTGTCTTGTTACTATTCCACTATCACACGTAACTGTGCACTGACCAAAAAATTAATGCAGTGTTTGTGACAGAACATTGAAAATTAATAGCCAAAGATATTTATATTTACTTTCAACAAGAAGAAACATTTACTTCATATTTTTCAAGGAATGCAATTTCAATCACACTTGCACAAAATATGAACTCCCAATTTGTCAACAGAGACTTTGGCCAAAAATCTAAATAGACACATTAAAGAAAAGTTACATTTAATACTTACAGGAGACCAATTTCCAACTTGCCACTCTCCACATGGGCTAAAGCAGCTTGAAATTTCAGCTGGTCGTGGTAAATGAGCACAGAAAGATTCATCTGCTATTCCTCCATGAGCGTCTCTACAACTCACATAGCGAGCACGATCACCCTTCCCACAGGATGCAGAGCACTATCAGAGAACAATCCAAGCTCATCGCACTTTAGGAGACCAAAACAAGATCATGCAAGCACCTAGACTACTAATATAGCTTAGCATTAGCTTACTTTAGAATTAAACCAGATTTCCATTTCACCCTACCAGAGCTATGCATTCAGTGAGCAAAGTGAAATATTGCTGAATGGTTTAGGCCTTAAGAATTCTTGTTGGCTTGGAACTGAAATGCATGGCCTTAATTCTCATGAAGCAGTTCAGCATTATATAAACAGGCAGCATTTAAACTATAACATGGAGTAATTAGCAAGTTGCAAGGCAATTTTTCTATTTATTAACACCAGAAATATCAGTAACTTCCAGAACACTTTAGTTATTACACAGCGACGCAATATTTATGTCAACTGTTAAAATAAAACCTGATATTCAATTTGCCATTATGGTTTGTATCAGCATATTCCATTGAGCCCTTTCTGATACCTTTATAGCTGAGAAGTTCAAGGTGGATTTAGTGAAGAGCTGCTGAGCAGCCTCAGCCTATACACACTTTACTGCTATTTAGTTTAAATAGATGTGCAAAGATATAATTGCATGATATGCTTTGTTAAGTATCTCAAGGGATTAATACAGACACCCACATTTTTAGATATAATTTTAAATTTTCACACTGCTATCAAGTAAAACTAACTTTCAACATTATCAAGATTAAAACTCTTCAATTAAAAAAAGTTTGTGTAAGAACCAAAGCAATGCTTGCTTTACAAAAAAAGTCAAATTAGGCCTTTAAAGACCCAAATTGTTTAATATTACTATTCCCATAAAAGATTTAAATCATATTCTGTGATTATGTAATATTTTATAATGACAGCTGCTCTCCATACTTGAAAACTGATCAATTATTTAAAAAACCCACTTCTAGCACACTCTCAATTACATGAAAACTTTTTTGCTCAGAACCCCAGCTCCTAGAATTCTGCCTTTTTGCACTTATTTTCCCTGCTTTGATTTGAAGCACACAGAGTTTCCTGTGTGCCTATCTCCTCCTTAAGAAACAGGTTCTTTTCTTATAAAACATATCAGAGTTCCTTTCTAATTTATCCCAAACAGACTTCAGTCTGAAAAATATATTAATAAGAGCTTTATGGAAAAATGGGTGAATGAATGGAGGCCTGTTCTGCAAGATGTGAGTGCTACATTACATACTGGGGTCCATGATCCATATCTCCATTGGGTGACCTTTCCCACACGGACTAGAGGAAGTGAAGTAGTCCATAATTTTGTATTTTCTGGACAAGGGGGCAATTCACATTCCTGTGGGGGTGAGAAAAAAAACAACTTTCAAAATATACATTTTGGAAGAGCCAAACATAAGGTAATGGCTCCTGAAGACACAGATCCTACCATTACAATAAGCCAGCGTTAACTAACAAGAATATACCATCTTCTAACTTTCCCCTTGGAATTATTCAAAGACTTTTCATTGAATTGTTTTGTTTTGTTTCAAATCCAGTGTCAAAGAAAATTTATTTGATGTTACAACTGTATTAGTAATAACTAACTTTGAGAAAGAACAGTTTTGGGCAACTTGCCAGAGACAAGAGGCATAGATGTTACTGTGTCCTGTTTCATAGTCATAGACAGTACAGAAGAACTAAGCTGTGCTGTCCTGCCCTTTATACCTTCAGCTACTGAGAACACAAATTTGCTCACTTTCAGCCAACAGCCAAACAGGCAACACAATTGAACAAACAAAGCATACTCAAACCCAGTGTTTCCATGTGTAAGTGGAAATAAATTTATACCAATTAACTGTCTTTTACATTTAGAAATCTTATTAAACAAGTCATCAGACAGCTGGTAACTTGTGACTGGTTTACTCTGGACCATAGAATACATTTTTCCCCTCTTCTCCTTGAGACAAAAGGCAGAGTATGTGCTTAAGGAGGTATGTGGTTTCCAGCCAAGTGGGGCATAAATAAGATGTATCAATGCAGTGACCAGATCAACATATTAATTAACAGCACCTAAGACACCAATTGCTTTTAGTTAAAAGTAAACCCACTGGCTGTATTAAAAATATTTCTTCTGAAAAATGATAGATTCAAATTATATAATGGAATAAATAAACTGAGGTAAGAACAAAAGGTAAAGAACCATATTGAATCATAATTCATCTTTTCACAGTTTTTAGTTAGTATTATTGCTGCAACTGAAGCTTTCTTCAAGTAACCATGTGGTTCTTCTAACAACTATATACAATTTTAGGTAATACCAAGCTAGTTAGGTACTATTATTTACTCATCATGATGGCAAGCAGTGTTGTTGTAATATTCTACATGTTGAAGCTTCCTCCACTGCTAAATAATCACAGGCCTTTGGATTTTTTCAATCATATAGCAAATTTTCAAACCTCCAGTTTCCGAATTGCTCTTATTTAATTCCCTAGACTAAATTTGAAGTCTGTGGGAAAAAAATGCAGCTACGTTTCAATATTTTCTTCTCATTTTAAAACTTCTTTCTTCCAAGTTCCTTCAAAGAGTCAGTAAACACGATTTGTATTTAGATGCTTTCAACTAAGAAGGACAATCGAGTGAGTGGTATATTTTAACTTACTTGGGTATCTCTAGGACGAGTAGCAGCATTGCACTCCCTGTCATCATCAAGAATAACCCGGTAAGTCCCAGTGACACATTTGACTGCACGAATCTGGTATCCACGTCCACACGTTACAGCACACTGTCCAAGTCAATAATTTCACACACTTGAAACAGCACTATTTATAATCAAATTTCATTTAAAATTTCATTTTCTATTTTAAAACTCTATAATGAATAGGAGTAACTACTGGGATGATATTAACTTTCTTTGTGGCAGACTGTAAAATGCTTAAACAGTGTCCATAACACACCAGTGTTTTGGATATTGCTAAACAGTGCTTGTGCAGGATAAAGGCTTTCTCTGTTTCCCCTTTCTACCCTCTGCAGTGAGCAGGCTGGAGGTGGGCTGGAGAATGGAAGGAACACTGTCAGGACAGCTGACCTGACCTGATCAAAGAGACAATCCATGCTATATAATGTCATGCTCAGCAATAGAAAATGGAGTAGAGAAAGTGGAGGTGGGAAAAGGGGGAGTAAGGAGTGGCTTACAAATGAATCACTAGCTGAAGCTGTTAAATGCCTTTCCTCCACTATAGTTTGACAAGAGCACACTCAAAGAAGGCACCTAAAACATTAGATGGCCGAAAACATTATGACACAAACCCTATCCCTATAAATGTTGTGGTTCAAGCATAAATACTTGTACAAACTTGGTTGTGAATGGCTATGGAAAAACTGCAATGAAAAGCTCTGCTCCAGCAACAGACTGGTAAATTACTTGTACAAGCTATTCCAACAAGCTATCTTTTATTCAGAAGAATTCTATTATGGGACTGAATTAATTTTTTATTTCATTTTTGCATTTAGTTTGTAGGAAAGGAAAATCAGCACCTTGCGAGCAAAAGATTACACAAAAGGAATTCAACATTATGTTAGACGAAAGTGTGGTTACCTCCAAGGTAAAAAAAGTAAAAGAAATGTCTAAGTTAAAAATATACTTAATGTCCAAAGGTGTACTTATTCTGTATTTTGCTAACAAGATTATATGTAAAAAAAAAAAAAGAAGTGTCAGCTGCTATTCAGTTATGAATTCCCACTAACATCCAAGAAACACTGAATAATCCAACACTTCTGTGGTTTGAGCAACTTGGTCTTATAAAAGCTCAGGAAATTGAGTACCTTTTTAAAAAAAAATTACTTCTCATCTATTTGGTGACAAAAGTTTCTTTCACAAATTAATTCACTTTTTTCTGGAATTTTGAAGCCACTTTGGTACACATTAGGTGAGTGTCATTATACACAGGAACATACTTTTCAACAGCATTTTCATGTAAAGAGATAGCAGATCTTTTATCACTGAGGGTAAAATCAAAACAACAAAATGTTGTCTTCTTCCCTGTTATTATTAGCATATACACTTCTATGATCTTAGTTAAAGCTACCACTTGAATATGCCCATATATAAATATTTGGTCTTTTACCTGTCTCATTCATCTGAACAGTTTGCTGTCTACAATTTAATTATTCTAGTGATGTAATACATCAATGTGCAAAAGCATCTTTGGTATTAAGGATCAATGACTATTTTAGGCATTTAACTTACATGTGGGTGTTTGTAAATTACAGGTTAGATAGCAAATAGGATCCTGCAAACTAATACTTGAATCATGTCAACTAAAATAACTGTGTAAGATTCAATTCAAATGTTTAAAAGGTTTTGTTTTGTGATCATTCATAATCTCAACTATAAAACAAGAAGCCAGGAATCCTTATGTACTCACTGATCCCCAAGGCCCTACTTGCCAGGATGCACATTCATTTAGTTCACACGGTGCTATTGATTCTGGCCTTATATTTGGATTACAGACATCATCTCTCAGTTGTTCATCATTAATTTGGCACCAGACTTGACGATGCTTCATTCCTTTGCCACATGTCACAGGGCACTGTAAAATTATTAGAATCATCAGTTTGTAAAGACATGAATTGACATTAATGGCTTCACTTGCTTTCAGTAATCTGTTGGATTTTAAAAATCACATAAATAAGAAAAATATTCTATGCTAGTAAGTAGTCCAAAAAACTCCTAGTTCTTTCATGAACTCTCCAATTCCTGTAAATATCAACTCAAAACCTAATACAAAGGAATCACTATTAAGATTCTAAAGCTATGAAACATGAGAACTATTTACAGATCATTTATTTTCAGTAGAATAAAGAATATTTGTTTAAAATATGTACACATATTTTAAACAAATATGTATGTACATATGTACACAGCTTTCTCTGCAAAAATGTTTAAATCATCCATGATTCTTTTATATCCATACAATCTGTAATAAAATGAATATAAATCTGTTCTTCAGTTGGCTGTAATAGATCTCATTTCTTCATAAAAAAGGAAGATGTACATATTACTGTGGACAGATTTACTTTAAATAGCTTCACTACCTCACTTCAATGTAACAAAATGTAAGAGAAATATAAGTTCTAGGAGGGTTTTACACAAGTTCTCATGCCATTTCTACATCTGGGATGTGTATCAGCCAAATCATAAGACTTCAGAATTTTGATTACAGTGTGCCCCAAAACCGACAGAATAAAAAACTCTAAACATGCAATGCAGCTTATTTTATTATCAATTACCAGGACCAAATGTGCCTCAAGTTTAACATGCTTTCATTACCTCACTCCAGTCACTAACAGACCAGCTTGGGCATAAGAATTCATTGCAACTCTGTGTTAGAACTTTCGGAAGTTCCTGGCATTCTTTGTCAGGGAGATGACGACCCAAGTTGTTCATACAAAAAGCTTCTCTGGTTCTGACACCTCCTGCACAGCTCCTGGAACACTGCAGTGTATAGACAATATTATGAAGCAGGAAACAGAACATGATAAAACCAGGTCAAAATACATCACCAGTCTTAAAAGTGAAAGACATTAATGATTGTGTTAGACAATTGTGTCCTACGTTTAATCCGCGGACTGCTAATATGTGCACTTGACATAAATTTGGCACTTTGTTTAGTAGTTCCAAGATAAAACTCTTTAACGAAGATTAAAACTGAAATTGTACTTACTCCTCTTCTCCAAACTATCCTCAGAACTAAATTATTAAGACTGCAAATAAAATATATACCTTTAACTACCAGATCTTCTCTGCTGACTTCTAAAACCAAGCTGCAAGCAAACTACAGCTTCTTACAAAAATATGAGGAAGTTGCTGAAATACAAAGGTTGGAATTAGCTGCTCCTGCAAATCTGCATTTGTCATGAATGCTAACCAGACTATAATGGCACAATTATGAAGTTTTACATTTATACCTCTGACCATTCTGTGTAGTGCCAACTTGTTAACATACAGTCACCATGGCAGGGCTCTCTGGTTGGTGGTTTCTGCTGATCAGCACAGTGCTTATCATCTACTGGAGCACTGAATCCTTCTGAAATAGAGTACTTCATGCAGTGGAATTCAATAGACCGATACCCGGGGCCACACTTTGATGTGCAGTCACTTTTGCCAACATTGTGCCACCTACAAGGACAAACTGTTATAGAAAGCTAACTATGTTTTAAAAAAATATAGCAAATAAAGCACTCAGGAAATATATCTAGGAATGACATGTAAATATACATAGGCATTTTAGGAAACAGATAAAACTGTAAACTCAATCTCACGACTGGAATTTTCAAAGCAATATAAACGAATTTTACTCATGAACGTAAAACCACTTTTAAAATTTAAAGGATCTTTTGTCCTAATCTCCTAGGTGACTTAGAAAAATGTAAGCTGTAATTCTAACTGTTCATCCTCTGAATACTTCAGCATGGGCTTTCTGGGATTGTAAAAACACAGGTCTGTTTCAAATTAGTTCTGGTTGTGGGTATAATTCTGGTGAAAAACGTATTTCACCTTGCAATACAAGTTTTTGTGCTGGAATATACAAAACAGATTCACAACCCTAACAAGAGACTTTGTACCCTAGTTCTACTTAGATTCAGAGGTGCAAATACAATGTATAAACCCATTATGCCAACAGAATTGAGGAAAAGAAGGACAGACGGGAGGGATGGGGGAGGTAGAGAGGGATGGAGGGACAGAGCATAAAGTAATCTGAATAACTGTTTCAATCTTGATCAACAGAAAAATCTAAGGCCACAGTAGCTCCATCAGTTAGGAACCTGTTTTTACCTTAATTCACACTCAGTATTACACTCCTCAAAGACACTCGGTACTGTGGGTAGAAGTTCACATCTTTGATCAGACACTACCACGTGATCACTTTTACGTATACATGTCATTCTTCTTCTTCGAATACCTTGAAAAAGAACCAAAAAAGCAAATAAAGAGCTAAAATAAGAGTGCCTTTCTGCATTAATGGATTCCATTCATCATTTAGGAATTTAACTGAGATACTCCATTAACACAAATCACTATATAGCAGATTCTGCACAAACATGCAGAAAATTTGATCACAGGGTACCTAAAAGATCTGGAGTGTTGGGAGAAGTACCACAGCTGTCAGATTCTCTGCTTCTCTAGCATATGAGCATATCTATAGGCTGACTCAAAATACAAAGAAATTCACCATCACACATCTTCGGGCCTTTCTAGAACCCACTAATAGGAGTATCTGTCAAAAATCTGCGTATGTACACTTCCTACACATACATTTCATAAATGCTGTGGCTTTATTTTTACCCTGGAATGGCCTATAGAATAACAGTTAAAAAGTATAAAATTTATCTTTGAATAGATTTATCTCATGTAACAGATGATCAAAAAAGACAAATGTCTATGAGAGACACTAGACAAATCAGTGACCATCTGGAAAGATGATAATAGAAGCCTAATGCATATTAGTAGATATATGACACTGCTTTCTAAGGATGCATTAGAGATGATTAAACTTTTTTTAAAACCACTCCTATGGCTACAAATGTAGGCATGAATACAGAATTGCACTGCATAAGTACTGAAAGCAGAAAAACCAAAACCAGAAGCTATTCTGTCCTTAAAGGCTCTGTGCACCTAAAGTTTACTGAGGGTAACAAGTTTCTTCTTACAAATAGGGGTGAAAAACCTGAGTACTTAAAACATCCCCTCCTAAATCCATCATGTCTTTGGTGCTGGTGAAAAAATTCTTCAAAGTACCTTGACACATCCTGCTGCAGTCTTGCCAGGGTCCATAGGGATCCCATGTAAACAGATCACTTCCATCTTCTATTGGGATATTGTTTACTGAGGGTAACAAGTTTCTTCTTACAAATAGGGGTGAAAAACCTGAGTACTTAAAACATCCCCTCCTAAATCCATCATGTCTTTGGTGCTGGTGAAAAAATTCTTCAAAGTACCTTGACACATCCTGCTGCAGTCTTGCCAGGGTCCATAGGGATCCCATGTAAACAGATCACTTCCATCTTCTATTGGGATATTGAACGAGTAATGCAGGATTGTAC
>NW_008659771.1:22730-31852 GCF_000695815.1 Acanthisitta chloris | reverse complement strand
AGATAAAATAATAGCTATTTTTCAGTGAATTTGAACATAAAAATAGGAACATAATGATCATGTAGGAAATTTTCAAACTTAAGAAAAAAAAGTAAACATGTACCTGTAAGGTTAGCTCTTCTTCGACTCTATCAGTGCTGTTAATTCGTTCGACTGTATTGTTTGAACCACTGTACTCAAAAATGGCTCCTTGTATATTGATTTCTCTTTTTGACATGCTTACAACAAAATTTCCATTCAAGATGAAATTCCCATGAATATCTGATAAAGCTGTAAGAGAAATAAAATATTGGAAATAAAGCAACTATTTAATTAAAACATTCTATCAATAAAAACTTAGTATTTTCTCATCTACACTTAGCTTTATTTTAGTCCATGTTCAAAGCATATCAAACAGTTTCTAATGAATGAATTAAATCCTAACCATCAGTAACTTTCACCTGAGCATTTGTCATGGATTTTCTCTGCATTGTAGTAATTTAATAATATTTGTTTTGCTGAAGGGCTGACTGCAGTCATCACTTTTAAATTTGTTTTGGTTCTGCTACCATAGAAGGAAACAATAATGATCTGTATTTCTTCCCTATTCTACAGTACACATTCCTGTATTTCCTAGAGCTACTTCTAGTAAAGTGGCTTTTGAAAAAAAATTTTAAAGTAAAAATACATTATTAAGGATTTATAATAATAATTTAATACAATAACCAGTTTACAATAATAAAGATGAATGACAAGTTAAAAAAATTTAAAAGAAAGTAAAATTTATAGTACAGGCATCTATTCAGGCATTACCACATTTGAAATGGTAGCTAGTGTTAGGGGGTGATGGTGGTTTTGCATCCTGAGAGCTGCATGTATAACAACTGAGCAACAGGTGACAAGGAAAACATTTTAAGAATTATAAAGTTTACTGAGATGATAATGGAAAAAAGTCAGAAGAAAAATACGCATCAATATTTTTTCAGGCACTTCAGGTATAACATAACTACTGTGAAAAAGAACAACCAAGATTTTTGGTACAATGTGTTTATTAATTCTGTTACTCTCACACACTTTCAAATCTATCAACATGATTTTTTATACTCAGACACCATAGAGAACTGTAAGACAGCTGATAAGTTTGTTGATGGTCAGACTGCTTTGTTCATAAACAAAGTGTATGCTTCCAAGATTTAAAACAATAAATACCTGTATTATTCCTGAGTTCACTTGTGGAGTTTTAATTAACGCTGTGACAACAAAGTAAAAAATTGAGAAAACGATGCAACACGCTATAATTCCTGTTCTCTGACAAATAAACACACAGTTCAGAATTAGAAACCTAACAACATCTCACTCCTTTTTTTCTGAAAACTAGCATCTACAGAGAGACTCAGGCAAATGAAGATACTAAGTAATTAGATATTGCTCCTAAAGTCTTTATCAGACTTCTGATAATATACATCCAGGGCAGATCTCTGGCAAAAGCACAAAATCTATTCATCAATGTTGTACACAGGAGGTTTTTACCAAGGTAGTTGTCATCTTCCGGTTTCCCTGAGTAGCTGTGCTGTCGAATATCAATGTTTGTTGCTCCTTTGGGAATATTTACTACAACGTTGTAGCCTGCAATGTAATTATTTACAAATTAATTATATACAAAAGTAGGCAAATACTAGTAAATATGAACATACAATTAACTAGGTTTACTCACAAAAACCTTTAGTGCACCAGAGACTGAATGATTTCATGGTTTAGGAAGTGTTAGGGTCTGTGTTCAGAAATGTGAATGCAATTCTTTACCAACAACATGAGTTCAGCCTACTCAGAAAAATCCCCAGAGAGCACCACTACTCTAAAAATCAGTCAGATATTTCAAGTGGGACTCAGGAAACATTGCGACTCCAAAATTTAACCACAAAACCTTTAATGAAATCTGAATAAGTCAATAATCTGAATACCTCCATTCCTTGTTTATAGAATTGGCTTAGCTTTTCTTTCACAAGAGTGTTTCATGACAGCACTCTAAACAATGAGTCCCAAATACTAAAACATTGCAGTGTTGCAGGCCATATGCATAGGTAGATGTATCAGGTAAACTAGCCATGCTTGATCCACATTGTCCTGCTTAAAACATTGAATGCAATCCCTTCAAAATACAAATGCTTCATAAATGAGTCATCATTTCTTGTAATATCTTCAAGTACTGTGATAGCCTTCCAATGAGGTAACAAAATAAGGTGCATCAAGGTCTACATTTTAAAGTCACTGCACATAAACATATGTTAAAACTAATTTACCCCAGAAATTCAAAAGGATTCTTATGGCTGAGAAAAACTGTGTATGGCAAATATTAGAAACAAATAATAAACACAAACATTCAATTTGAAGCATTAATGTAACCTTCGCCAATTTTTCCATCTATGTCACTGTGTTAACCAGTTTTGCTGTGATTTCACTTTAGTTTACTCACCTCTGTGAGTAAAAATTTAAATGGCAATATCCTTCTCAATTTGTACTGTGCTTGGCTGGGATAGCTAATTTCCTTCACAGTAGCTGGTATGGGGCTGTGTTTTGCATTGTGCTGGAAACCTGATAATTTGGGGATGTTCCTGTTATTGCTGTGCAGAGCTTACACAGTGTCAAGGCCTTTTCTGTTTCTCACACCCCCGAATCAGCAAGAAGGTTGGGGGTGTACAAGAAGCTGGAGAGGATACAGCCAGGACAGCTGACCCCAACTGACCACAGGGATATCCCAGACCATATGGCATCATGCTCAGCATATAAAGCTGGGAGAAGGAAGGGGGATGCTTGGAGTGGTAGCATTTGTTTTCCCAGGTCACCATTACACATGATGGGGCTCTGCTCTCCTGGAGATGGCTGAACAACTCCTGCCCATGGGAAGCGGTGAATGAATTCTTGCTTTGCTTTGGTTTTGAGTATGACTTTTGCTTTACCTTTTAAACTGTCTTTATCTGAACCCAAGAGTTTTCTCACTTTTACTCTTCTGATTCTCTCCCCCATCCCACCAGAAGGCAGGGAGTGAGTAGCTGTGTGGCTCCAGATGGGGTTAAGCCACCACAAATTTCATAATTCATTAACTTCTCAGTGCTTTTAATCTACTAAAACTATGCCATGCATTTAAATGAAGATTTAATCTATCACAGGTCCATCAAATGTACCAGCTGGGGGCAGCACTGCAATTGCAAACTGACACACTGAATGCTCTGGATAGATACACAGGTTGGCCAACCCTCCAGCATATTGGGAAGAAAACCAAAACACTCAAAAAAGCCCCTTCTCTCACACACTGAAGACCCTGAGGTAATAGAGTGAAAAGACAAAATATGGACAGAAACTATAAACAAAACTGCATAGCATGTTGTCAAGGTCACATGAGAAGAGATCCCATACAAGGGCACTGAGAATAACCATTGTCCAGGAAATCCTCAGATACTCTAATTTGATGCAATAATAATAGCCAACAAATAATTATGTGTACATAATTAGATGCCATTTTCTAAAATGGATGCCAAGTAAATTAGTGTTTCATTGTAATGAATTTCTGATGATTGCATCACTACTGTTTAAACAGTTACTGACAACACTGTAACTGTATGAACACAAGCTCCTACCACAGCCTGCTATTGTCTGCACTTAGTAAAATGTGCAAATTCTGCCTGAGTAAAATGACTCATGTCAGTATGAAAGTGAACCAAATGAAGTAAAAAGAAAAAAGACCAAGTGCACTTGGCATACTTATCTTGTGATCCTAATTCAGAGGTTTTTTTGGAAAAGAGTATTTCCTCCAGCAATGTCTTCAGTCATCAGCCTAGGGATGTCTTAGGTCTCCCATGGATACTGAAGTTTTATGATCAGCTAACTACAACCTCTTGTTTGCATTGCTGCACTCCTACTTGAGCACACCTGAGTGATAACCCCAAACATTTAGCACACTGTCCAAGTATAACTCAGTATCATATTTTATGTGCTATAATTCCATGAATTTGAACATAATTTAAAACAGTCAATGAAGTATAAAATCACATAATAAATCAAGGTTTTCATTGATTTATTAACCACAAAATGTGGGGCATTTTTCCTTCCAACTTCAATTTGAAGCAAGTAAGACTGTGACAATGCAAAGGTCATAAACAGCAGAGTGACAGTCTCAGTCATATTTGCATAAATTGCAGTTTCATGTAATGGCCACTGTAACAAATGTCTATGTGACAAAATTTGTGTGCTACCTATAAGCAAAAAGATATTTCATAGTGCTGGGAAACACAACCACTAACCATCCTTTACTCAGAATTACCAAAATACTACATTAGTTTCCTTCAGTATTTTCACTACATGTTCAGAAATCCAGTCTCTCAAAGCTGATTGTGTCTTCTTCCAACTTCTCAGGACAGACACAAGAAAAAATACATGTATTTCTATGGGGAGGGTAGCTGTATCCCACCTTTATGATTTTTGGTAATTTTCAATTGGTGTGAGCCCTCTGCGGGGAAAAAAATAATAAATCCAACTTGGCATACTTTCCTCTTCACCAGCAATTCCTTTGTTCTTTGAAGATCCTATTTGGCAGCTCTCTAAGTATTTTCACTTCGCCTCTGGTCTCTTTCAACCAGTGAAGCAGCATGAAGGAGCCTTTATGCTGATATTAACCTGGAGACTTCTGTCCCTATGTTCTATGCTCTGACTACTTAACTGCACTGCTACACACATACAATAGTCTCTCCATGCTTCCCAGAATACACTACATATAGAAGAACTCTCTGTAGCTCCATTAGAGAAACTAAATCAAATAAATAGGAAATACCAGGGTTATTTAGAAGTTTCTCAGTCACTACATGTCAACGCAGAGGAAAATATTGCTATCCCTGTTCTCTGGAAAGAGGAGCCTCACATTTCACAGGCTAATTTTTTCACTATAGGAAAAAATGAACCTCATCAGCTGCTCACACCACAGACTTCTTGCTATCTCTTTACACACCCAAAAGGAGACATTGGAGTATGTCCTTCAGCTGCACAGTTTCAGACAAGAGAATGCAAAGCACAAAGCAGGAAGCATTCTTCCTTTTAAAATATGTCTACACTCATCATATCTTTAATTGGTATCTTTTGTTTTGACCTTAGGGCAGATTGATTAATTTTTTCCCACCTGAATGGGTTAGTATATCACAATGTTTGCCTCTGCATCCTTGAGAGGGAACATGACTGAAAGTCAGAGACAATTTTTGTTGATAGAGGCCCTAAAGAACATACACTGAAATCCTGCTTCATTAAATGTAAAACGTAATTTCTAAGCCATATTGAAATATTCATTAAGATTTTAGGAAAACTACAAACATACCATAATGAGCACTGTTGAAAGTACCTGCAAGTGTCTTACATGAAGAATTATCACCACCACAGATTCCACATTTGTCTCTCCTTGCCTTGGAATTCAAAACATGATCGCAGCCTGCTTGCTACCAAAAAAAATAAAATTAAAATAATAAAAATTAAAAAAGCCCTGTATCACTCAGCCCAATGGAAAACAAGGAAAAAAATCTTCCCACTACCCCAAAATATTCTTGCTCACTATATATATCTACTCTTACTTGGCAAATTGTTAAAAGCCTTTCCTGTTTTGGGGTGCTGTGATGTCAGGACAAAACACAATGGTGCTGTTATACTAAGGATGTACAATCCAAATACACTTAATTTGTCAAGAACTGTATAAGAATGCGTAACAGTATGTAAAGATTTTGTATTAAAAAATCAACATAGTGTATAAATTTTAAGTTATATTTACATTAAAAGTCTTGGAATCCTAAAAGCAGTATGTATGTGTACATGGTCATTCACTCTTTTAAAGTCTGTCATTACTGCAAAATAAGCAGAGGAAAACACATAGACTATGCTGGTTAAACTAACATAAGCAATTTTTGTTTATGTATCTTAACTTAAACTTGCCCTTTTTTAGAACTATGATAAACAAGACAATTCTCTGGCATTTCTTCTTTCCTCTTGACTAAACACTATAAAATAAGCTACATTTTCTCCTCATCCTGAATTACTTAGTTTCACTGGAATCAGCAAAACAACCTGGGCTTGACAAAAAAGTTATGAATTGTTATGACATAGCACCTTGCTTCTCCCAGCAAAAACTTGTGGCACTGTCATAGTTGTTACTAAGTGAAGAATGCTGAATTGATCCCTTTCAAGGGTCAGCTCCTCCTGATTTTACGATTAAATAGTAATTATGTAATCTATCAATTTTCTACTTTTTTGCTTCTTTGGTCGCAGAAATACAATGGTAATAAACACACAGCATGGTTCTTTCCTTCCTTTATGTCAATTTTGGATCAGTTTCTTTCTGCTCACTTAGACAATATTAACTCTCTCACATATGAGGCTTAATGAGGCAAGACTGTGGGTCTTCTGATTCAACTGTACGTTCTTCACTTAATTGCCACTATTTCCAGATCTTTAATTTGACAGGGAATAAAATTAGCTTAAGTAAACTCAGAACATCTTGCTTTACATACTTTGAGGTCTCTTCCAACCCGGTTGATTCTATGATTCAGTAGTGCTTATTGAGATTAATATTTAATATCTACCATCTGTTAAAATTGATTTTAATAATTAATAAATTTAGATTTAAATACCCTGCATAAGCCTTGAACACAAAGGTCATTGGTTTCTGCTCCACAGGGAGTACCATCAGCAACTCTGTCCTTCAGCTGATAGTAGGAAGTTGTTCCAGAAACTCGGCAAAAAAGTTTACAGCGATCTT
The DNA here is from genome assembly GCF_000695815.1 of Acanthisitta chloris. Classification (NCBI taxonomy): domain Eukaryota; kingdom Metazoa; phylum Chordata; class Aves; order Passeriformes; family Acanthisittidae; genus Acanthisitta; species Acanthisitta chloris. The sequence goes on along the minus strand of NW_008659771.1, from coordinate 25,086 downwards.
TCATAGAAACTGGAAAGAAAATCCAACAGGTTTCTTGTCTGTTTTAAAACTTTAATTAAAGTAACAATTTTGCTAATTGAAGAAATGTGTAATTACTTACTACCACTGTATTTTGGAAGCCAGCGAACAGCAGACGTAAGACCGTTGATATTAAAGTGTTTGCCATCAAATTCAGAGCACTGTTGCTCCCGGAAATCTTTTTCACCTTTTGGACATGAATCAGTATTACATGACCGAAATCTCATCCTGCGACCAACACAGTACTTTCCTCCATTTCTTGGCCTAACAAAAAAGGTAAATGTAAAAAACATATTTATTTTCTAAAATTGCTGTTTTCCACGAAAAGTAGCTCAAGCCACTGATCTAATGGGGAAAATCTAATACAGCATTTTGTCACCTGTTACTGACTTACACACACACTTCCTTTGCACTGTGCATTCACTTATACTGAAGTGAAGAAAATTGAAAAATCCATGTACACTGCTAGTGCTGAGGTAGGCAGTAATCAAGTTTACATTTTAACCTCTCTTACAGTTATAACTATTTTATCTGGGAAAATACATTATTAACTTTAATGCTTTTATCAATTGAAGCTGAGATTATAGCCCTGTTTTTATAGAAGCAGCATCTCACTCAGTAGTTTGAAAGTATTATTTTACAGAGCAGCAAAGAAAGAAGACAGGAGCTGACACTCTCTCTTCTGTAGCCCTAATATTGGTTTCAGTTTGGGGATCAAACCAACAAAAAGGGAAAATTGTGGAAAACACCCCATTTTACTGTAAATTCTAAAATACATTTCCTAACAGTTATAAACCCTGACACACAATAATTCCATATTAATATATTCTTGGGGAGGAAAAAAAGAATAAATCAATGGCAAGTTGAAACTTTCAGTTGCTACAGCCTGACAGAGGCATATCTAATGGCAAACTAGTCTACTGCCTCTTACGTAACAGAGAAAATAAAATAACTTGGGGTGGTTTGATTGAAGTTCACTTATCCCACAGATAATATCAAGCTGAGGTGACCTCCTAGAGAAGCCCTGAAACTACGCAAGCAGCAGCTATGGTTCTGCTTCTGGACAAGTTCAGGGTAAAATTCTCACTGATTTTTATTACAGAGAATGAAACCCACATGGAATTATTTAGTCAATGGAAGTTTTTTGTTATAAAGGTAAGTTGTAAATTACTCTGCTATAACCAGTGTTCCTTGTGGGGTGTTACTGGTGGCAATGTTGTGGAAAAGCCTTAAATCAAAGCAAATCAGGTGGTTCACTAAAGAGGTTAGTAGGGAATATATATATTTCCTTTAGCAGCTTTTACTCCAATGAATGCATCTCGATGTGTAAAGAAACCTCAACACCTATAGTAAACCTAGAAAAAAAGTTCCTGCCAAAATAACTACTTAGAAACACCTAACAATATTAATGATATAGTTGAAAGATAAGAATAATTTAAAAGTCCTCTGCATACTAGAGTCTGTAGACTTATCTTTCTTTCCAAACATAGTTGAAACACGCACTTTTTTTACTGGTGCTTCAAACTAATTTGCACATCCCACAATACCTCCATTTTGTTTAATGCCAATCCATTATTTCTTAATATCATCATTATATGCTACTGTAAACACAATAAAAAACATACTCTGGTCTATTACACAGCCTGGTGGTGCTCTTGATTCCACCTCCACAAGTTCTTGAACATGAGGTATAAGGTCCCCATGGGCCCCATTCTCCATCCACAGGACGCATCTCCATTTCTCTGCTCACACAGATCCCATGGCGGCAGTGCTGCAGAGGAGACAAACAAAATACATTTTATAATTCAAGCAAAAGTTTACTGTATAGTTTAGGCATGGAAAGAACAAAATTTAAGAGCTCACTATTATCTGGGTCTGAATATTTTCTAAAACATTCAATTTCCTTTAAGATAACTTATCCAGTAGTCATGTTTTTCAAAAATGCTGTCTAGAGTTCTTGGCTCAATATGAAAGCTACGGAGTGCTGAATATAATTATAATAGAAGCATATATATTTAAGACTTGTCAATTTATTCAAATGCCTCTACAAGAATCTTGAAATCTTGATCTTGAACTCCTGATTTGTTTTCATGCCCAAACATCAAAAATAGATTTGTCACTGTCTTTTACATATAAGATTTTCCAGTTTAATTAGGAATTCATGCTGATACAAAAAATGAAAAATTGTAACAAACCACCAAGAAAATCAGGGAGTTTTGAACAGCTCAAAAGCTAACTATCTAGTGGGACTGTTTGGGAAAAGCAGCCAAGCATTCAAGACCTTCGTTATGGTAAAGCAAGACGATGCTATAGATTCATGCTTGAACTCAGGCTTTCA
>NW_008659771.1:0-22704 GCF_000695815.1 Acanthisitta chloris | reverse complement strand
TTGAATTTATTTATATTTTAAAAAATTTATTATTTACTACTAATTTAACAAATTTATTATTACCATTAAAATGGAATTAACAGTTAAAGAAATAATAATTCTTAGAGCAAGATACTACATTGCAATGACTATTCTGTTACTTCAGATTTATTCCTATTTCCAACTAAAAATTTACATAAAGCAGCAATTTTCATTTCACCTGCTGGGATTTACATTATTAAGAAGGCAAAGATTGCAAGACTATTTTGTTGTGGTCATGTCAGTTATGAGACTTCAACACCCCATAACTGTAAACTGTTACCATTAATAGAAAGTTGCTATTTTTTTTCAGAAGCATCAAGTGATGAATCTCTGCCTTCTAAGTATTTACTATCTCAGTCCCTGACTGCAAATATGTATTTACTTCAGTGGTTATTCGAGACGTACATGACTAAAAAGTTTAAATGAGAATCTTGTGATTGGTGCATGTGTGACATTTTTAAAAAAACCTGCAGGTATTATCACCACTAATCCTATTGATGACTTTGGGCAGATGGAATTCTTATTCACTTGTATGCTTTCGAAAATTCTAAGTGTTATATTTGATCACAACATAGTGGAATAGTTTACATACTAAAGCAGAATATTTACAATATACTATAATGTCAGCACTATGCATCCTGCTGACTTCTATGTGGATAATGTGTCAGCTTTGACCTTGACTCCACACACCCTCCAGGGCATCAAAAACTGCCCACATCTGGAGACAAGACATTGGGCAGAACTGAATACGTGGGGTCAGTGCTCACACATAATAGAGAGAGTTCTTTATTGCAGATGCCTGTTTGCAGACTCAGGATTAGACTCATCATTAATTATGTTTGTTGTCAGGAGGGATTCTCCTAGTCATCTTTACAGGGAGTGGCTTATACCATCTTTCCCTGTAGAATATACATAGATCAGTCACTAGAATCATCAGAGCAGATTGTATCAACTCAACCACTTGTTATTTTTGAAGCTAAGGCTTTGGCTCTCTGTGACACAAACCAGCTCCAAATTACCTTAAAGTCTGGAAGGATTTTGGTAACTAAAGTCTCTGGCACATAAAACAATTTAAGAACCTCTGATGAAAATAATTCAAGGATTACACTCCTTTTTTCACAATTAATTTAAAGATTACATAGAATTTCTCAAAGAGTTATCATGATGGTATGAATTTATTGTAGGAAGTATCAATTAACATAAATTTTGCTGACCACAAATATCATGTGAAATATTTCTGAATATAGCTGAATGACATAAAACTCTTATCTTGTTCAGTGGGTTTATCACTGCCTAAAGTAATTCCTAGAAGCAATTTGACAATTCAAGTGGATTCTCAAGCCCAAAGCAAACACAGAACAAAAGTCAGATCTATCTTGTCGTACAACTGTTTAAATGATCCAGGCAATTGGTCAAATCATGACTTGCTTGATGCTAAGACTGATGTTTTAACTTACACCAAAACCCACCATTATTTAATTGTATACTTGCATATGAATCCTCACTGGAGTGCTTATTACTAGTTTTTAATAATTTTTTTAAGATACCCTTAGGGTACCTTGACACCCAAGCCTTCTAGTACCTATCATCAAGTACCTGGCAATAAAAGATAAGACTTTCTATGTAGCACAGCCATAGAGTAAATGAGAAAACATTAAGAACTTGCCTTTCCAAGAACTGTTATTAGCATCTTAGGACATATTTTTTTACACTAAAGACTGAAGAAGTTTAGGAATTTTAGATTAGATATTAGGAAAATGGTTTTTTACTGCAAGGGTGGTGAGACATTGGTACAGATTGCCCAGGGAACTGGTGGCTACCCCAACCCTGGCGATGTTCAAGGCCAGGCTGGATGAGGCCTTGAGCAACCTGGTCTAGTGGGGAGGTGTCCCTGCCCGTGGCAAGGGGTTGCGACCGGATGATCTGTAAGGCCCATTCCAACCCCTAAAAGTCTATGATTCTGTGATTCTAAATCCCCCTTCACAAAATGAATACTTCATTCAAATATGGGACAGTGACCTAGCATTTAGGTTCTTCTTCCGTCCACAAAAACATTTGCAAGAACTCGAAGGGAGATTTCAGGAAAAGAGAAAGTTGTAAAATGAAATTTCATACCCACAACAGCATTATTTTGATCCATAAAAACGCAAAGCATATGTTCACATCTGGGATTTTAATAGCTTATTCAACAAACTTGTCTCAGCTATTATTCTGCTGCATTCCTACAGAAGCAACATGATGAAGTCACGGTAGAAAGCTCCAGCACCAGACGCATTCCAGATGTTCCTCAGTGCTTGCTTGAATCATTGCTTCACTAAGAATATTATGATACACAGAACTTCCATAAACTTAAATATAATTGCTAACAATTTTTTTCCTACATTTGTTATGGCAAATATAACATATGCATCATGTAAAGTGGGTTTCACACGTAATTCCAAACATACCGATTGTAGTAAGTGGCAATGCAGCTCTAGCCAAGGTCAACAGTTAGTTTTCTGTCAAAAGGACAGAAATTCTGATGCAAATCCACATCTGATAATTATATCTTCAGAGATGAGAGGGAGAGTTAATGGTTCAAATTTGGAATCAATGAGCCTACAGGTGTCCAGATTTATATTTATTAATAACCTGCCTATAATGAGCAGTCTGACTCTTGTCTATTGACTAAGCTATGATTTCATCAACTGATTTTGAGTGCTTCCAACTTATCTCTTACTGACCTTGCTAAATTAATGCTAATAAGCATTAATTGCCAGGCTATGCTGGATTTCGACTCAATCAAGTAGAGTGATAGATGTATGCGGAACAGGACTACAGCTCCTCTGAACTCAAACACTTCAAACACAGCCTGGAATAGCTCACAGCAAGAAAAGGACTCCAAGTTCACTCTTACTGCCTATATTTTCCAGTCTACTCCCAGAGATACACATGTGTTTCGAAGATACTGGGGCAAAGACTTACACACTTCTGCTCAGGGTATGAGCACATAGTTTCATGCACTGGAGCCCCATGTAGCCTTGCAGGAAAGGAGATGAACAGATTTTCCTGAGGCTGTTTCCAGACACCAACATATTTCCATGAATGCTACTGGTAGCTGTTGGTGCTTCTAAAAGTAAAAAAGATGACTGAATACTGAAGACAAGTATGAGGAGAAAATGAAAAGGACAAAACATTACAGAAGTGGACATGATGGTCTGTATTTTGCCTGCCAAATATTCAGTTTTAATTTTGTTTGCCTTATAAAATACAATCCAAATTATGTGGTGGAATGACTGTGAACAGCACAGGAAAAGAAAGTTGTAGTGGATCAAATGCAGGAAAGGAAAATGGGCACAGCTGGTGCCACAAAACAGAAAAACACTGAATAGTGCTGCAGCACAAGATCAGTTCACTGTAACACATCTGGCTTGTAGCTGAAGTATGAGCACAAATTGTTTCAAAGTAAATTCCAGCCACATAGAGCTAGGAAAGTAGTATGAATCCTCGAAGTTTCATGGAGTTGACTCCTAGAAGTTTCACAGAGTCAGCACATAACCCCATGAGCAGGGAGTGATAAGAACATCCACTCAGACGAATGTCAAACTTCTGTTGTTGCTGGCTCTATTTATGTGTATGGGGTGTTCTTATTCATTCCCTTGAATGAATGTACTGCTACAGGCCTCTCCCTGTCTTGTCTGCTGTGCACAGATGTAAGGAAACTTTTTGCTATACATTAGACCTACACCTGCTCTCTGTCTTCTTTGTATAATATATATGGTCCAGAGAGCTCACTGCTCAAAGAACCAAGATGAGAAGTGGGACCCTAGAGCATATAAAAGGAGTGAAAATAGAGTGGCTAATGAGTACACAAGGCAGAAGAAATAGAGCTTGGAAAGATGTCTAACTGAAGTTGTAATCATGGATCTCGGGTCTATCTCTGTAGCATGGAATCTCAGACAAGCTTAAATTTATTACTCACATTACCTACAAAATGCACATTTGATGTTTTTCGACATTTTCAATTTTTTCTTGCAAATAATCTGCATAATTTATTTTTCCTAGAAACTTTTAATTTTCCTGAAATTGCACCTCATCTGAAAAGTATTCCAGAAATCCCAGTGTACAGAAAAAAATTATTGGTTTCAGCTCATACTTTATCCTATTCTTACAGTTCAAAAGACCTGCTGCTGCTTTCCAGATGGTGAACATAACCCTCTATCACCCAACTCTGATAAAGTCCACCTGAATTCTTTGTACTTACTTTACATATATATACATATAATGATTTATTCTTTCAGATTAACTATCTTCATGTACGACATTTATGAGGTAGTCAAGTTACGCAATGATTTTTAATAGAAATCAATACATGGGTAGTAACCTACAAGTGAAGAACAGCAAACACATTTCAGAATCAGAATGGTACATTTTATTGTTCAAAGCAATTCTTTGTTGCCCTGCATCCCCATTCTCAATTGTCCCTGTATCCTTCTCTTTTATGTTAAAGGGACTAGGATGATTTCTTAATTCACTTGATAGCTATTCTAAATATTTTTAGACACTAGCTCAATATACACTATATATCTACAGTGACTAGAAATGAAAAATATTTCTTTAACACACACAAACACTCATGCTTTCCAATCAAATGTCTATTTGTATGATGTGAATTCCTTCTTGCTGCTAAACAGCTTTTCCCAAACTTCTGTGACATCTGGTTTTTAAAATGTTTAAGTAGCAAACTGCTATTATGTAGAACACAGAGACAGTTCCAGGACCTGGAAAAGTTCGGGTCAGAATCACACAGCTACCTCTCCCTTCCAATGTCCAAGGAATCAATGGAATATGGGTGTATTTCTATATTCCTCAGGAATCCAGGAGGGATCAGAGTGCAACCACTTCAAGTGCCTCAAAAATAATGATAAAATCCTCACACCTAATTGGGTATTTTTGCTGTCATTTTCATAGCAAAAGAGTCTTGTTCTGAGAATGCCACTTATAGAAGACAGATGGTTTCAACAACTATTCTTCTTTGGAGGTTTTTTCAGGGGCTCAGATATGCATCGCTCAATACTCAAACAGAGTATTGGAATATCATATAAACTATGCTGCTAAAAACTGCATGAACTTCATTATTGCCATTATTATTATTATTAGAGGAACCAACAAGGAGAGGAGCTGTGCTGAACCTTGTGCTCACCAACAGGGAGGAGCTGGTGAGGAATGTGGTGCTCCAAGGCAGCCTTGGCTGTAGTGACCACAAGATGGTGGTTTGAGATCCTTAGGGCAGTGAGGAAGGCACACAGCAAGATCACTGCCCTGGACTTCAGGACAGCAGACTTTGGCTTCTTCAAGGACCTTCTTGGCAGAGTCCCTTGGGATGAAGTCCTGGAAGGCAGAGGGGCCCAAGACCCCTGGCTGATATTTAAGGATCAACTACTTCAAGCTCAGGACCAATGCATCCAGACATGCAGGAAATAGGACAAAAATGCCAGAAGGCCTCTGTGGGTGAATAACAAAGTGCTGAGGAAACTCAAGGGAAAAAAAAGAGGCCTTTAGGAGGTGAAAGGGAGAACAAATGGTCTGGGAAAAATACAGAGAAACTGTAAGAGAAGCTAGAGACATAGGAAAGCTAAGGCACAGTTGGAGTTGAGGCTAGACAGGGACATTAAGGGTAACAAGAAAGGCTTCTACAGGTATGCCATGTGTAAAAGGAAGGCTAGAGATTATGTGGGCCCTCTCCAGAAGCAAACGGGAGAACTGGCTACCCTGGATATAGAAAAGGCTGAGGTTCTTAATGACTTCTTTTCCTCAGTCTTCAACACCAAGTGCTCTAGCCATTGTGACCAGACCGAGAAGGGCAAGGTGGAAACTGGGGGGGATGAAACCCCTAAACCCACTGTGCAAGAGGGTCAGGTTCGAGACCATCTCAGGAACCTGATGTGCGTAAGTCCATGGGTCCTGATGAGATTCATCCTCGGACCCTGAAGGAACTGGCTGATGAAGTTTCTAAGCCACTATCTATAATTTTCCAGAAATCCTGGCAGTCAGGTGAAGCTCCTGATGACTGGAAAAAGGGAAGCATAACCCTCATTTTCAAGAAATGGAAAGCTGAAGAAGCAAGGAACTATAGAGCAGTCAGTCTCACCTGGCAAACTAGATATTAGAAAAAGGTTTTTTACTGTAAAGGTGGTGAGACACTGGAACAGGTTGTCCAGGGACGTGGTGGCTGCCCTGACCCTGACAGTGTTCAAAGCCAGGGCTCAGAGGTGACCTTATCACCCTCTACAACTACCTGCAAGGAGGTTGTAGTCAGATGGGGGTTGGTATCTTCTCCCAGGCAACCAGCAGGAGGACAAGAAGGCACAGACTCAAGCTCTGCCAGGGGAGGTTTAGGTTGGATATTAGGAAGAGATTTTTTATGGAGAGAGTTGTCAGGCATTGGAATGGGCTGCCCAGGGAGGAGGTGGATTCACAATCCCTGGAGGTTTTCAAGATGAAACTGAATGTGATACTTAGTGCCATTGGTCTAGTAACCACGGTAGGGTTGGGCTTGATGATCTTTTTGGTCTCTTCCAACATGGTTTATTCTACGATTCACTAATCAGACACATGACCTGTGAAATCAAAGCTCTAAAAGTTGATACTAAAATAACAAATGCCTTAAATGGCATCATAGGAACTATGTTGCAAGTGCCAAATATAAATTGATTTAGCTTGGAAGCAAATATTAATTAGAACTACTAGTCACCATGTCTTATGCCCATTAACATCAATAGCAACTTGCAGACTGAGCTTGAAAAGAGCTGTCCCTTAGACAGGAACAGATGACAATTTGTCAGATTAATTAATTGCTTTTCTTTCTTACATCTTTCAGAGGTAATAGCAGTAATTAGCTCTTCACTTCGTAGTGAAAGATGGTTTCACTACACTAATTACATAAAATAGGTTTTTGTATTCTTATATAAAAGAAATCCTCTGAGTCACTTGAAGTGAAGATTCCACATGAAGTTTTATATAAAAGATGAACTTCCTTTATGATGAGTAACTGACTGAAAAATTTGTTAAACATTGTAACATGAACTGCATGCATAGGTTATAATCAAGCAATGCTCAGACTGCAATCTTCAAGTAACTTTTTCTAATCTTGCAAGACAGAAAGAAACCATTCAAGACAGTTTATCCACTGGATTGTTATCCACTAAGATACTATTTACAAATTCCACAGTAATACTGCCTTAGCAAATACTGAATCTGTAAAGATCAAAAATTACTGGGGGAAATTTAGAAATAACTGAGTAATATGCAGCAACCTATAATACACAGAAATAAAACTAGACTTTTAAATCACCTTTGAACATATAAAACTGTAAAAAAAAAGTTAAAATTGCTCCCACAAACCCTGAAGTTGCCAGAGCACACTACTGTTAAAAGCAGCTCAACATAATAAATCACCCATATATCACTGTCATACCTGAGCATGTAAAAATTCTGAAATATTTGTTTTCACAATACCCTGACAGATAAGGAAATAATTCTGTTCACTGATAGCAAAGTGAGACAGGAAAAAGCCAAAGACTAGACCAATAAAGAGCCCAAGCACCTAATTTCTTTTCACTTCCCAAACTTACACACAAATCCAACACCGAAACCCTCAAATCTTCACTGGTAAGTGAATTCAACTAGTCTCTACCACTACTTCTGTTTCTATCAAGGTTCTGTAAGTGCCTTGACTCTGTCTACTAATTAGATATTCATGACCCTTATGGTCAGCCCAAGAAAGGTTATATCATCCAAGAATACAGATCAAGATCTGTATTCAAATACAACCAGCCATATGTGGAAGCAGAGAGCTGCACTCTCATCACCCAAACACTCTTTATCAAATGAGCAGGGTATAGAAAATCCAGTTTCCACTTCTCTTTTTATCTGTCAAAATATTCAATCCATACTTCATGCAGCCATGCAGTCCTACACATTAGGTTTACGTGAGAAGACAGCTCCTGTTTTTAAGGACCAAACAGACCCAAGTATCCTGAATTATGTTACAGTATGGAAGACTGTGTAGGAATACGAGTTATGTGCGGCTAAGGCACTTCTTGGAGGAGGTGAAGAGGTACTGATACATGCTTTGATATTCTGTCTGAAACAGACACAATGTGCTGACAACTACCGCAACCAGATGCTAGTCCAAAGACTCCCTCTTTCCAAAAAAGTATACACCTGTTATTAAGTGACTCAATTTGTTCTAGTTCAGTGGAACAGCCTCAACCACACAAGCTGAGGGAAACACACTTTTGGGATGTCATATTTCAAACAGAAGGCAAGATGGCAACTTTCCCAAGTCCTTTAATCTATTTTTAACCAATGAGGCATCCATAAATTTTCATAATTATTCTGAACAATCTATGTTTTTTATGTCGTACCATTATAGACCTAAGACAAACTGCAGGTAAAGACAAGTAGACACTCTTCACATAATGAGTATACTACAGGCGCAGTACTGCCACACAGCAAGCACTGTTCTGCCTTACCTACATCAAAAATTGCAATGACTGAGAAACAAATCAAGGCTTACCATTCCCACACCACAAGCTGTTCCATCAGCCAAAGGCATGTGCTGAGTACGACAACCCTTGTGAACACCTTCTGTGCTTGTGCACCATAAGCGTTTGCACTGTTTCTAAAAAGAAAACCAGATTACTTTTGCTGTACCAGTAACATGATTTTAGACATTAATTGTGATATTCACATTTTCTCATATTGTCTGGCCTTAGTGTCTATTAATATTACCATTTTCCACAGATATCACAAAACCAAAATGGATTTTGCTTAAGGCCAAGAAGGAATGTGGAATATTTGAAACTCATCCCATCAGAGTAATAGATAACTTCATTTTCTATTTCAGTTGAAAATTTAATTTAAAAATATGTAAGTTGTTAGAGTGGATACTACACTACACAGTTTGAGTATAAACCCCCAGAAAAATACTCTATCTCAGTTTAACAAGAATTAAACTGAGTTAGTATTCACTGACTAGAAAATTAAGAAGAATGCTTCCTTTTCAAACTGTTAAAAGGCTCTTCACAGACAAATAACCTTTACGGATTACAAAATTTACAAAGTAGTCTTCAGTAACACCATCTTCAGGTCTTTGAATTCCCCTTTTTCTAGTATATTCCCATAAAGCCTGACTCCTCCAAAACAACATTTTACCAGGTGAAAAGCTCCACCTAATTCAGTCTGAATCAGATCTTAAATTCTTTCCTTTACACAGCTTCAACAAGCCAAACAATACTAGTAGAATTTGGTCCAAAATCTAACTCTACATGACATCCAGACAGTAATTAATAAAGCCATAATTTTATATTTGTATTTATTTCATATTGCAATGGCCACATCAAGCTTTCAAAATACAACTGCAGGTTCAATATTAATCTAGTCAAGTTTTCTTTCCATATCTCAATTTTGCATACAAAATGTACACTCTATCAGGCATGAAAATATTTTTTTACTCTCTGACAAAGTAAAAGGAATCTACATTTAGAACAAATGTTCTAAATATATTTACTTTCAAGTTATAAATTTTTTAAAAGCATTGAAAGAAGCAGAGAAGCAAGACGTCCTACAGTAAGATATAACCTATTAGGTGAAAACAGTAGTTTTTTAGTATAGACTGAGTATGACTTTGTTTTTCACTCACCAGATATGGGCAGACCTGTGATCCAATACCAAACATAAGTTCACACTGCTTGTTGACATCGTACATTGACCCAGGCAGCTGAGAGGATGGGTCATATATTTTTCCACTAGGTTTGTCTAGGAGGCATTCACCATAACCAGTACTGTTGTAAAACAGCAACAAAAAGTGAATAAATCACTCTTTATTCATTAGGAACCTACGCACAACACTTACACATGCATATCTCAGTGGAGTTATGGGTTTGCATGACTACTTGCCTATATAATGATTTCAATTAAAGGTAATGAAATAAATCAGGTGACTTCATTTTCCTTTTTCTGGATTTTGCACTTAGATCCAACAAACAAAATTCGGTGGGGTTTTTTTTCCCTTTCTGGCTCTCATTTCTCATTTTCACATTCTTACAGGGGAATAAAAAAATGATGGCACTGCCTAAATGATACCTATCACTTATTTTTTACAGAAAAACTTTGAGAAAATAATGTATGTCTATTCCAACATATTAAAATCATACTAAAGGTATTTTCAACAAAGAATGCCACTACACTTATAAAAATAAAATATCCTCTTAGCTTTACATGTTCAGCGCAACTTTAACTAAGTTGCGAATCATCCAAAGTTAGATACATGTATTTTTCTGGAGGACTGAGGCCCTACAAGTCTTTGGTTAAAACTAAGAACAACACAAAAACTGTGTTTAAGCAATAGCTTTAAAATACTTCTCAGAAATATATTAAATTGGAGGGAAAAAAACAAACAACAAACACACAAACAAACAAAAAAACCCACCAAAAAAAAAACCACCAAAAAAAACCCCTAAAGCAAAAAACCCAAACCTCTACACCATAGCATTATATTGGCACTCACTCGAGAAATTCAGTGATATATTTTTGACTGCATTTTGACCAGGTCCATGGACTTGTATGATAATTTAAAGTTGGAGCCATCACATGATATTGATGCTTAATTCCAGCTTCTTTACATTTAAAACTGTCATCATGAGGCACATTAAATCTATAAAGCAAAATAGACAAACTCCAAAACAAATTCAGCAATAATGAACTGAAACTTTCTTTGCTGTAGCAGCACATGCTTGAGTTTTGACTTTGAAAATGCCTTAAAATCTAATGGGACTCAATATATTTATCTGACACTATGGCAATAGGTATCTTCAAAATGCCTTACATAATCCTCTCCTTATCTAAAATCCTTCAAGTTATATAATGCTGGGTACAGGAAGAATTTTACAATTACATAATTCTTTAGCTCACCAGAAAAATTCCATTGTTTTAGGAGTATGCCACTTTAAAGGAACAACCCATCTCCTCAAATGAATATATAGGCCCTGGCTAGACTGTCCATAAGATGCTACCCCAACATTCACATCATAAACTCCTACTATTCAGTAACAAAAACTGCAGAGCACATCAATAATATACTCAATGCAACTAACACATCGTCTTATTTTATACCTCGGTTTAAGCACCATGACAAATGCCACACATCTAAATGACCTTGCAGGCAGGTAAAATTCAACAAACTAGCTACTGAGCTCTGTAACATCATTACCTACACTTTGGCATGCCTCATGGAACTAGAGTATAGCACCTTCCTGCCATGACTGATGAGATATGCTTCATTAAACAAAATGCTGTCATCTCCTCTTATTTTTCTGTGTAAAGTATTTCTGGGTGTTACTCTACTGTATTCTGAAAGGATCAAACACAAGGAAGAATATTTCTGTATTATATTAGCAATTGTCTTTTCTGAAAGGCAAATTCCTAACAGGGCTAGAATGAAGTTGGAGTTAACATGACTATGTTGCACACCTAGGATATGTCCCAGTGTCCCAACCAGTTCATATGACCAAAGGACAGAATTCAGCTGTATGGCCAGTTTTATCTATAATTCAGGATACCAACCAGGTTACAAAGTCCACAATTCCTTTACCTCTAGGATTACGGACAGAGCTGGCTCACTACATGGGGCAAAATCATGACTCTTCTAGAAGGCTGTGGCAGACTGCGCCCTCTTAGACATGTAGAGTCAATCACTGGAACACGGTCATATTCAAAAGGAAATTAAAAAAAATTACTTGCTGAGAAATAGGTACTTACACGTGTCCAAGCTCATGTGCTATAGTAAAAGCAGCGCTCAATCCATTTTCTTCGCTTACAGAACAGCTGCGGAGTGGGTCACACATTGTACCTAGCTCTGCTAAACCTGCAAAATCAAATCCTTATATAAAAGCTTAAGAGAACGAATTTTCATGTAGTGCCATGTAGTACAGCAAATACTGTGGTACTCAAGTTGAAAGTCATGACTCAAGTGTGCAGAAAATTTACACAAAATGAACAACCACCAGACACCAAAGTATGTGCCAGGGCTGAGTGGCAAAGAGAAATGCAAAACTATTCTTTTTGTCTGTGTTACTTGAATTTTGCACTTATTTTCTGATTTATTCTTAATTGATTTTTCTCCCTACAGTGAGATTCTCATATCTTTTCTGTTATAAAATCATACTGATTAAAAAAGAAAACTCACCAAGAGTATCACATTTCTCTCTAGCTCTGCAGATATCTTCCCTTGAAGGAAAAGATTTATTTAAAATTATTACAGCAAATAAAAGAACATTTTAAAAGTATTTCACTGTTACTATACTAGTTACAGCATTTGCAAATCTGCTTCTCAATTTTAATCTTACAGGTGCATTTAAATTATTTGTATTCTAGTGAAAGTAAATTAAATTAACCATACTAAGCACTAAGCTTTCTAAGTAGGTTGCAAGAATAAAAATTAAAATGCTATGTAATTTCTCTACAATGCAGTGTCCTGGTTTTAGCCAGGATGGGGTTAATTTTCTCAGTAGCTAGCGTAGTGCAGTGTTTTGAATTCAGAAGTGATAATACATTGTTGTTTTGGTTTTGCTGGGTTGTGTTTATCATAACCAAGGACATTTTCTTGCCTGTGTCTCATGCTCTACCAGTGAGAAGATACACAGGAAATTGGGAGGGAGCATAGCCGGGACAGGTGACTTGAACTAGCCAAAGGGATATTCCCCACCATGGCACGTCATGCCCGGTGTTCCAGGCCGGAAGGGGCCGATCCTGGGGGAGGTTCGGGGTGCGCCGGTCCGCGGGTGGTGAGCAATTGTATTGTGCATCACTGATTTTGGTTTCTTTTCATTATCTATTGGCATTGTGGCTCATTCCGCTCTGTATTGTTATTAAACTGTCCTTATCTCAACCCACATATTTTACTCCAGTTGTTCTCCTCCCCATTCCTCCGGGCTGGGGGGGGAAGACCGGGGAGGAGGGAGTGTAAGCAGCTGCGTGGTTCTTGGCTGCTGGCTGAGGTTAAACCACGACATGCAGAAGCTAGATCAAGCATGAAATGCTGCTGAAAAACCTGCAGTATCAAGTATACTTGAAACCACCTCACATGGTGGATCATCTGCCAAACTAACAACGTAAAATTCAGGACAAACATCATACAGCTTGATGTGCTGGAGTGTGTCCAATTTGAACACTGGGGGAAAAAAATGAGTGAAAAATAAGAGCAAGAGACTATATTTCAGTGAATGAACATCAGAACCTTCACTGAGGTGATCGGTGTACAGGAAGAATATATACTAATATTTAAATGTTTTCCATTTTAAGCTTTTGATAGTTCTGATTACTCCTGAGCTATTGAGAGCCGATCATCATTGCATCCTTCAGCTGATTCCATTACATAAAACTCTCTGATCCTATCACATATATGTACAATGGCAAAGACTTAATTTCCTTGTAACAATTTCAGGTCTACTTCATTTCCATCATCTTTAACCAAAGGATCATCAGATGCTTAGCTACCAACCTAGCACTGCCAAGAATAATTGCTCACGTAATGACAATTAGTGGTTTGGGAAGTGTAAGATAGCCTTTATTCACTTCAGTCATCCGCGAACAATGCCAGCAGAATGGTTAAAAGATTATGTCAGAAAAACAGAACTGAAGCATTTATCCCATCTAGCTGAGTAATTATGGCTATTTTAGATACTGTACCTAGTGATGAGAACAGCAGTATCATGATGAGAAGGGTGAGTATCATCCAAAGTGTTTTGTCCTTGCTGCCATAAGCAAAAATTACGAAGAGTGGTAGCTGCATTAAAAGTGATAGCTGGTCCTTCCTAAGAAAGAAATAGCCAAAAGCGTCATGTAAGAGTTTTACTACTCATGCACTTGCACGTATTGCATTGTCATTTGTGGTGCTAATCCACGAAATAAAGACTGTGCATGGAAAGAAAGTCAGCAGGACACCACAGAAGAGTTCCCTCACACAGATTTGTTTGTAGGATCAGGTCTCAATTTAGTCATCAGTCATGAGAACCATTATTTTAAACAATGTATGTGAGCACGTGCCATGTGTTAAATATTAAAAAGTGACAAGACATTCACGATAAATAAATGTATTTGAAAAGTGTATACTTCTTATAATCTTAAAATATTACAGCTGTTAGGGCTGAAAACCCTTCATCAAAACACTCTGTAAGAGCTGTCATTTCCCCGTCATGTTTCCATGTGTATAACCACACTTTAGGTAGTTATGCCATAAGCTTTCCTATGGCATCTGTCTTATGCCAATAGAGGTCAACTGGAGATGCTAATAGAGAGACAAGGAAATACAGGCATTAAATATATGCCCTGCAGTTAACCTCACACTTGACATTTGGTCTCCTATTTGAAAACAAAATGTTATCGTTAAAGAAAATATTTTGTATCTAAAACTATAGAAATTTTAACTGTGTAACCACAATGCAAATTCATTTTGCATTTTGTTTCTTATACTTGAGATAAATCTTTCAAAGATTTATTTTTCTTACCTGCTCATTGTGAATTACGATTAATTTGACAATAACTATATTTATAAGATTTCCAATACTTGAATCTTTATAGATTGCAGCAACCTAAAGAGAAAAATGTCAGAAGATTAGGATATTAAACTCATCTGACAAAGCATATCTCTTTTTATCAAGCAAATAAATTATCAAAGAAAAACAAGTCACTACACAACAGGTATCTCACGCATCTGTCTGTACCTTCTACTCAAGCATATGGTGACAAATTAAAATAGTTGCCCAGTTTTTAATATCAAAATAGCTACAATTTCACATTCATTTCCAAACACTTAAGACACCATGTTGAAATGCTAATGTAAAAAGTACACTTATTACACACTGTAAAACCCGCAGTTTATTGACAAAATATCAAAGAAAGAAAAAACACAATGTTACTGTGACTGTTAGACATAAGCTGGTTTAGGTGGAAGATTTGTAGAATCAATACCTAAAACACTAGAGAGTTGTAGAAAGCAACATTTGAACTACTAAGTTTTTGCCCTCGCTTTTACTGGAAGTTGGACTGAGCTGTAAACCTATAATGAAAATATACGTGGCACATACAAAGGCTTCTTTTCTCATTCATAAAATTTGTATTTACATACCCAAGAGGCATTTTTATATAAAATTTAACAGACAGATAGAAGTCATGAGTCCATACACCAAAGTGAACCACTTTGAAAGTTATTCTTTATAAAAGCAGTAAAATAGTTTATACATTCTCAATAACACCTTCAGATGTCCCATCCATATGGATTCTACAATTTGGGCTAAAGCAGTTGTCAAATGACAGCCTTACATAAGAAAGAGTCGCCACCAAACACAGAAGTATTGGCTTTTCTCCCTTCCAGTTTGTCATCAAGGAACTAATCCAGCTGCAAAATTACTATTTTTTTGTTTAACCATGTTATATTGATCAACATGATCTCATTCCTGGTGCAGTCCCTCCAACACAGGTGCTGACAGAGGGAAAGGTAAAGAATAACAGACTTCTTTCAAAAGTAGCCTACACATGAACTAGCTCAAATTGCTTGTAAAACTGCAGCTTGTGAATTTTGTGTACCTGAGACTAAGTAATCCTGCTAAAACTTGGAACTGACAGAGCACTGGCTCCCAGCTCATGTCCTCCCTTTCTCTAAACTGGAGAGAGCACAATGTGCAGCATTGTCCTTCATGCTTTTGTTGATACACAAGCTGGAAATAGAGGCAGGGAAGGAGCCAGTTTCAGAATCCATATGGAGAACACATTTCAGAGCAGCATAGCTATTGTCTGCTTCTTTCTATAAGGACTGCTTTCTTGGTTACTAACCAGTGAGTGTCCAGTTATTCTGAGGTGGGAATAAGGAACATCTCTCAAACACTCACTGAAGAGTTGAGTCCATTTGGCATAGACAAACTCAGAACATCTTTATCAAAGAAAAGGTGTCTTATATGCTCCAGCATTATTTAGGAAGAATTTGAATGGAATAAAATACTATTATTTTACTATCAAAACAACTTTCAACTACCACAATCAAGCCCATAATGTGTTCTTACACTGAGATCCACTTTGACAAATTTAGAAAGGATATTTCTGAATATTTATCCTCCCCATGAAATATCACAAACAGTCAAAGTATGTTCCTGTATGAACAACAATCTTAGAGTAACATGACACAATCACCACATTCATCTCAGCTCATGTAACTAACAGTAAACAAGTTGTCTAAATTCCTTCAACAGATAGTAGAGAAAGAGAAGGGATGAACTGTTCTGTAGGCATGACTATCTAACGATACATATTTTTTCATACAAGACAATAAGATAAGCTATTTCTTTGCTTCATCCCTTTACTATGGAAGAAGAGATGTCTAATTTGCAGATGTATGAGGAGATTAAGTCCAGCTCAGCTCTTTGAAGTTTTCTTTCTCTTTAGCCAAGAAGAAACAGAAGATGGATTCATATGACATTCCAAAATCATGTGCAAGAGCAATGTGAAATGAGATTGGTGATGATCTTTGACTAATAACGTGAATACACTTGTCCCAAAAATTGACTCATACCACTTAAACTGATAGAAGACCCACTTACAACTGAGAATTTTTTACAGCATAAACCTATTCAAGATTACACGTCCATAGCGTTAACAGATACATCTTTTATTAGACTTCATTTTTGTACTTGGCCTTGTAGATCTTCACAAGGTTCACATGGGCCCACTCCTGAAGCCTCTCAAGGTTGCTCTGGGTAGCACCCTTTTCCTCAAGCAACTCAGCTGAATGACTGAGCCTGGTGCCATCTGCAAACTTTCTGAGGATGCATGCAGTTCCACTGACTATGTTACTGATGAAGATATTAAAAAGTATTGGTCCAAATATGGACCCTTGAGGGACATCACTCACTACTGGTTTCCATTTGGACATTGAGCCATTGATGATAACTCTTTGGCCACAGCCATCCAGTCAATTCCTTATCCATTTAACGGTCCACACATCAAACAGGTATCTTTCCTATTTACCAGTCAGAATTTGTGGGGGACCATCTCAAGGGTCAGACATCCAGGTAGATGACATGTGAAGCTCTTCCACTGTCCACCGATGCAGTCACTCCATCACAGAATGCTGCTAGATTAGGCAGAAACATCTTTCAATTAACTTGTAAATGAGTCTAGTTAATGTCTCATTTTGGAACAGAAAGCTCTGAATCTCAGGTAACAGATGCATTTCACTGGCTGCCAAGTAAAGAGCCTGCAGGTCATCTGAGGTAGCGACACCATCCACAAAAACCAATACAGGATTTGTCCACCACTCCAAGGGTATATAATCAGGTAGACTAGGCAAAGGGATTGAGAACTGAATGGGGGAGTTAACTAGGTTCAACTAACACCAAATAATACCCAAGTGCCTAAACTGTGACTATCAACCTTCAGTGCAACATTAGCCCTCGGTTTCTTACAGGCCTCTTCTACTATAGCATGTAAGAGGAAGACTCATTTCTGATCCTGGGTGATTAGAATGATCCAGGCAAGGAGTCCAAGCTGGAGCCTTCTTGTGATTAAAACTTAGCAGTTCTTGTTCATGGCTGTAGTAGTAGTTGTATTGTAGCTGATGGATGTTCCCTCATGTACATTAATAGTTCCTAGAAAAAAAAACTGTTACTGCTGTGCATGTGCTATCTGTTGTAGTTATCCTGCTAACAAAATCAGAACACATAGAGGAGCCAAAGAAAACCAACACAAAACCCAGAGACAAGAGTCCTCCTTCCTGCCTGTTGACTCAATGTCCGTTTAAAATATTTGAGCAAAAGTATATCTTCAAAACTCAGTACTAGTTACTCATACCTCAGAGGAGATGCATTAGACTGAGTAAGTATAAAAGAGAATAATATCTCATTGCACATATGAAGAGAATCTGTTGCTTTCAACACTATCTAAGCACCATCTGAATTATCTACTCTCTGGAGAATAGCTGAGGACTGAAATAATGTTGGATGCCCAAGGTCAGCAGTTCTTGCCAAAATCTGAAGCATACTTTCTCTCATACTGTTCATGCTAAATGTAAAAGAAACACTGCTCCCATTAACCCTATGTTTGAGTCAAAGTACGGATCCTTTGTCTCATGGGCACTTTCATGACCTCCAAACATTTAGCCATTACCACTGCTTTCAAAAGATCCAAAAGCAAGACACTGCTGATAACAAGCTGTCCTTACCAGTGAAGTAAGGTATATTCTCAGGCTGGCTGAGTCCATTTTTAAAGAGAAAAATCCTGAGAGTTTATAACCACAAACCAAATTTGAAGATTATTTTAGCCTGTACAGTTCCCTAGGTTAATCAACTGAGACTTGAACTGACAGATTGATGCAAGGAAGTATCAGGTCTAGAATGAGATTCTTATTTTTAGTAAAAAAATTAAGGATAAGTACTCCCTGCTCCTGTATTCTAAGGATACCTCTCTCAATCATCTCTTACTGGAAGCACTCATGAAAAAGGATGATGAAAGGGGATAGGAATTTAATAGAATACACCGTTTCTTTACAATTCCCAGATCTACTTGCTTTTCAGTGCTCTAAACACAGGCTTCACAGAAGTAGGAGGTAATAGCCAAGACAAAATCAGTTTCAAGAAATCTTTCAGGTTCTTAAAACCAGCATCCGCACCGCAGAACAGTTCAGAGTGCACAGCAACTAAGAAGGGAAAATATGTATAAAAGAAACTAGTTACCCTGTGGTGGAAGGATCACAGTTTTTATTTTCATGGATTTCTCAAAGATTAAGTCAGATCTTGCCATTGCCACAGCTGTGGCTGCTGGTTGACTGGAAGCAACTTGGTCACAAAGTTTAGTTTCTCTTGATATCCCTGTTGTAATTGTCCATTAAATCATGACTGTGAATTGTGTCAAAATAGCCTATTTAGAAAAGGGGCTAATAAACAAGGAAGAACATCTAGACACTGGAACATAAGTAAATGGTATATCCAAATCCAATTGGACATGTTCAGCTCTTTTTTCCTTCTTTATTGTCTTTCCTAAATGTTGTATCACAGGACCTCTTTTATTTCCTCTTGTCTGTTACACATAACCATAGAATCAGAAGAACACAAACATTCATGTCCCTTGAAAGAAACATGGTAGCAGTTAGCAGCTCACATGATACCAGAAAAACACAAATATTTATATCCCTTGAAAGAAACAAAGTATCAGTTAGCAGCTCACACTGTACCAGAAGAACACAAACATTTCTATCCCTTGAAAGAAACATGGTATCCGTTATGAGCTCACATGTCTTCTGCAAGCACCAATATCTCTCAATTATCACTGTAGTGCTGAAAGGATCTAAGATATCCAGAATCCGGGAGATTCATCCTTCAGCTCTTCCACTGTCACACCCTGATTCTGCCACATATTTCATAAGACCCCAAAATTATCTGAAGTCATGAGATATGAGTAGTTATTGCTTCACTGAACAAGAAAGAGCTGAGTTATTTCTGCTGGTGTTACTCCTATTCTGTTCCATGCATATTTCTTGTTAAAAAAAAAAAAAGCTTCCACTAGTGGAACATAATGCCAACAGGCACAAATATAGCCATGTCTCAGAGCTACCTTTTATTTTTCCAAGTTTTTATGAATTATTATATGAATCCAAGTCCTCTTCAATCTACTATCCCTTGAGTTAACCAAGCAGAGATTCCAGACAACACCCTATTGTGCTTTAGTGGAGTAAAAAAGAAATAATATATCCCTTTTCGAGGCTGAGTTGTCCTGTCAGGAACACCTGTTCAGCAAGCTCTGATGCTTCACAACCATTTCCATGCAGAAATCTTTCCTAAATCTTCGCTCTCACACCTTGAGGCCATTTCCTTTGGTCCTGTCACTTGTTACTTGGGAAACAAGAACGATCCCCACCTTGCTACAACCTCCTGTCAAGCAGTTACAGAGATTGGTAAGATTCCCCAAGCCTCCTCTTATCCAGGCTAACCAATCCCAGCTCCCTCAGCTGCTCCTATCAACACTTGTGCACCAGACCCTTCACCTGCCTCACTGCCCTTCTTCTGGACATGCTTAAGCACCTCAATGTCTTTCTTGTAGTGAAGGGCCCAAAAGTGAACACAGTGCCTGAGGTGCAGCCTCACCAGTGCCGAGTACAAGGGGACAATCACTTCCCTAGTCCTGCTGGCCACACTGTTTCTAATACATGACAAGATGCCATTGGCCTTCTTGGCTACCTGGGCCCATTACTGGCTCTAATACCTCTCTATAGCTGATGGACCTCAAGATGTAGTAAGATATGAAGTATTATGACATTTAACATACAGGCACTCTGGAGTTGGAATACAGGGACAGTCACAATTTAAAAACAGTAGGGTTTTTTTATATCCATATAGATACCCATATGTTAAGATAAGCAAGAAGTCTAGCTCAGAGAATTCTGTATGAATGATACTTTGAAAATAATTGCTTCCAGCTCTGTGTATTCATTGGTGCATAAAAAATACCCACTTTCATTGTAACCAAGTCAAATGCACAAGATCATGTGGTTTTATATAGACAGAAGAAACATAATAAGGTATAGAGCTTAAGCCAAGAAACAAATGCCTTGTGCTGGCTTTCTAGATTTCATTGAATGAGAGATTAAAAAAAAAAATAGAATCACTGAACATTCCTGCAGCATTAGTACTAATACATTAATCTGAGTGAAAAAGGGGTAAAATAAAAATTTAGTAGCCTAAGTAGGAGATGCAAGGAGCAAGACATTCATCTCTAGCTTTTGAATGTAACAACATTCATTGTCTTTCAGATGTTAGTCATACAAATCAAATTATTAACCTACAAAGTATTCAAGTCCCTTGCCTATTTTGAAATGATGACTATATGGCAGAATTGGTAATGCCAAATATTCTTAAATGCATCTATATTTTTCCAGAGTGTTGTGGAAAGATGAACTGTTAACTGCTGTATAGTATGAATTGCAAAGAAAGCACTTAAAGCACATTCTTTAAATTAACCTCATACATATTCTGACAAAATCATTTGGCTGTTTTTAACTGTGGAGGCAGCACACTGATATGCAGGATCCTTCCATACAGAAAATATTTAATGATCAATGTTGATAATTAGCTGTCACAAGGTAAAAAAAGTATAAACAAGTCTATAGCTAGAAAAAAAATTTTGCTGTTCAGACACGTTACTCACTACCTTACATTTTACATCTTAGTAAATGATGGTGGCCACAAAACACTACTAAAAAGACAGTAACTACGTCAAGGTACTTCAATGGCAGTGTGATTTGCACAGATCTGAAAGAGTACACAATGAGCAAAGCAATGTAGAGTCAAAGCCATTTATGTGTAGCCCAAGTTAGGAACCTGTCTTGATGAAAATTAAAAACACCAGCTTTTAATGCCACATTGCAATAGTACTATTTTACCATGACACAATGCCATTTTATGATTCCAGTCTCATTGCATGTTAAATGACCTAAACTGATCCTATCTCCATCCTCTCCTTGAATACATGGCTACACACCTCCTTTAGCACTCACAGGACCAGGCAGACAGTCAAGTAAAGTTCTAGCTGCAAGCACACTAAGAACAGATCAAGTAGGGGTTTTTAAACTAAATAAGCAGTACAGTACTTAAAACGATGTCAATAATCCGTTACCTGATTCAGAAAATGAAGATAGTACCTCAGAATGTCTCACCGAACCAGACTGAGGTGGGTTTGATGCTCTTATAGTGTCTCCACTGTCTTAATGAATTATTTCAGTTGCTAAGATCAAGCCTTTATATTGGGAATTTTTAACTTTCAGAATGCAGTGTGTCTAAGATGAAGTCCTCCAGTTACTAAATCTATTAAGGCAGTGCCTACTGCCTGCTCTGTTGATACAATGCTTGGAGGAACAAGGAAAAAACAGTGCAAGCTAAGCAATCACGGAATTATTTATCATTTTACTTATCATTTTATGTCAAATCATGCCACTCCTTATTATATTTCAATTTTAAAGTTTTTAGAAGTCTTTTTATAAGACTTTTTATAAAGACCTATAGCAAAATTCCTTGTATTTTGAAACACATATTTCAACCAGAACTTGTCAGTATTTCCAAGACATGGTGCACATAATGTGAAGACTCACATTGCTAGCATTTAAGTGATTTTAAAGAAATGAGAAAATGCATTCCAGTTCCAGTTCAATGGGATTACTTGCATGCTGAGAGTTAAGCCGTTTCAGGTTGAATTGGATGAGTGACAAGACACTTAAACCCCTAAAAATATTTAGCAGTATATTTCAGTTCTTATTTTCCACTCATGAAACACAAGCAAGAAAATAAAATAAAAGGATTTCAAAGGTTCTTCTGGGAGTTAGATGCATAACGTTCATTAAAATTTAATTGGATTTGCATGCTTATAGTTTTTAGGTTTCTTTAAAATCCAAGCCAAAACTGAATAGCCTTAAAAGTTTCAGAATTATTACAAGAGTAGAGTATAATGCTTGATCCACTTAAACCTGACAATTTCCCATAACAGAAGTTGCTTGACCAGATACAAGTACCAGTTAAATTTAATAATCAAAGCTATCTGTATAATGGCAGACAGGACAAAATTTTTAGTTTTAATTTTTTGGTTTTAGCCAGGATGGGGTTAATT
>NW_008659770.1:75640-82331 GCF_000695815.1 Acanthisitta chloris | reverse complement strand
TAAACCATGACAGCAGCCCAAAGGAATGAGCTTCCTGCAGTCACCACAACCTCCTGCTCACCCCAGGTTTAAGTATTTAGACTACACTCTGCTTTGTTTACTTCTGGAAGTGAAAAGAGAAATATTAACACACTTATTATGAAATACTGACGTACGAATCACACAATCCCAGAATCACTGAGGTTGGAAAAGACCTTCAAAGTCATTGTGTCTGACCTGTGACCCATCACTATCTTGTCAACTAGTTCAGAGCACTAAGTGCCATATCCAGTCATGCCTTGAACATCTCCAGAGATAGTGACTCCACCACCTCCCTGGACAGCACATTTCAATGCTTGACAGCTCCTTCCATGAAAGAGTTTCCAGCCTGAACCTCCCCTGGCACAGCTTGAGGCTGTTCCCTCTTGTCCTGTCCCTTGTTCCCTGGGAGCAGAACCCAACCCCCATCTGGCTGCACCTCCTGTCAGGGAGTTGTAGAGAGTAAGGAGCTCCTACCTGAGACTCTGTTTCTCCATGCTGAGTTCCCCCAGCTCCCTCAGCTTCTCCAGTCCCTTCCCCACTCCATTCCCTTCCCTGGACACACTCCAGCACCTAACTCAGAAACACCAGTGAGGGAACCAGATGAAAGAGAGGGAGGAGGAGTTGTGTTATTACAACTCACAAGATGCTTTGGCCCAGCAGGAAAGCAGAGTAATGACATCACATCCCATGAATTCCTTCTTGCTGATTATTTATTTGCAAACACATTTGCTGGCCAAAATAAAGTTGGGTGACAAATGGAATCAATAGCCTGACCCCAAATGACTCAGAAAGATGTAAAAATACAGCTCTGTTTCAAAACAACTGAATTTATTTTAGGGTGAGTAGCTGTCATGTTGAACAGCACTGAGGGTTTCACCACACGAATGAGGAGACCAATCATGTGTTAATAATTACCAGGAACCCTGGAGAGCTTCAGTGGGGCCACAGAGTGGCCTGGAGGAAGGCATGGAGCATGTGAGAGAAAACTGAGGCACAGAGTAGGAAAAGAGTTTGCCCAAGACCACACAGCCTGGAAATAGTCATTTCTTTGCCTTCCAGGGCAAGTGGTTGACTTTGCTGCAGAAGAATTCCAGCAATAGTGATTGCTTATGAAAATCTCATTTTTAATTCAAAGCAGGCACCAATTTGCTGTTGATATTTTTATTAGCTGTGTTGTTCCAGCCAGGATGAGCCAGAAATACAGCACAGGGGAAGCTTTAAGCAGTGAGGTAATTCCTTTTAGTAGATAAAATTCAGGTAAGCTTTCCTGAATTTGAGTGTTCCTCTGAGGGTCTATCTCCACCTCAGTAGAGATCAAAATCCATGAGATAAAATATCCCATGAGAAATGGTGTGATTCTCAGGGATGTCCTGTGCAGGGCCAAGAATTGGACTTGCTGGTCCTCATGGGTCCTTTCCAACTCTGGACATCCTGTGATTCTGTGAACATTTTTTTTTTTCATCAAAATTGGCTTTTGCTCCTTTTACCACAAACTTCACAAGTGAAATCTCATCAGTACAGTTGGAAACCCAAGAAAATGAGCAAAATCCAGAGAAAAAAAGACAGGGAAAAGGGGGAAAGGAGGGGGGAAAAGAGAAGATCTAACAGACAAGACAAACTCTTCCACCGAGCATTTTGCCAGAGAGGAATGTCTCATTTCTGTTTCAAAGCTTTCCAAGCAGGTCTGCTCTTAATATCTAGAGCTTGTAGTGTCCCCCCAAAATTAAGTGTCATGCCAGAGCTCCTCATTCCACAACATCTGCTCACAGCTGCATCAAGTAACTGTGAGGCTCCTCTTTTCGGGAACCCATCCTGCAGCACGTGTTTTGCTGGCCCTAAATCATGCCAGCTGGGAGGCAGGGAATGGTGGCAGAGGCACAGGACAGGGAGGAGGAACTTCTGATGTTCCATCTTGCCTTTCTCTGAGGGGTTGTGAGAGTTGATTACAGCTTATGAACATCCAAGTGGAGCAGAGTAGGGAGTTCAGGTGAAGTGTTGTTGACTCATTGGAGATGTCCTGGTGATTCATTTGGCTAGGGATGATGTTCCAGACTTCACAGAATTCCTTCTCTGTTAACACCATATCCTTGAAAAATTCTACAACCAGGATATGCAGTTCAGCTTTCTTCACTTCAAATCAGTCCCTCAAGGTCATTTAAACTGGAAGAGGTGAAGTTTAGATTAGATATTAGGAAGGAATTCTTGGCTGTAAGGGTGGCAAGGCATTGGCACAGGTTGCCCAGGGAAGCTGCAGCTGCCCCCCATCCCTGGGAGTGTTGCAGGCTGGGTTGGATGGGGCTTGGAGCAAACTGGGCTTATGGAAGGTGTCCCTGTCCATGGCAGGAGGGGGAACTGGATGGTCTTCCAGCTGCCTTCCAACCCAAACCATTCCAGTATTCTATGAGCCTACTGGAAGTTCATTCAGTAAACTCTATGTCCTTTAGGGAGACATCTAAATACCAAATTGAGTCCAGATTTGAGTTCACCCATTACCCATGTTGTTTGTGCAGCTAGTCATTGTCAGATCAAGGTTAGCTTAAACCCTCTGACAGGGAGGGAGCAAAAGCTCACTCGTCACCTTACCAAAACTTCTCTGAAAAAGCTCAGCACAGCCAGGATGAGTCAGTTAAAGGAGGAACTCACCCTGACACATCCTAGTCTACTATCTGAGCACATCAGGGACACCCCAAGGTGGATTCAGTTAAGGGAGGAACTCACCCTACAACATCCTGGTCCAACACCTGAGCACATCATGGACACACCAGGATGGATGCAGCTCCAAATGTCTCCAGGGTAGATGGTGACTGCATAACACCCTCAAAGAGAAGCAGGAAATCACAGAATCACCAAGGTTGGAAGAGACCTTTAAAATTATCTAGTCCAACCCTCAACCCTGCACCACCATAACTACCCTTAAACCATATCCCCAAGTCCCATGGACACCTCGTGAGCAGTTCCAGAGACTCCACCACCTCCCTGGGCAACTCATTTCAAGGCCTGACCACTCTTTCAGTGAAAAAAACTTTTCTAATATCTAATATCTAATCTGAACCTTCCCTGATGCAACTTTAGGTCATTTCCTCTCATCCTTTCACTTGAGACATGGCAGAAAAGCCCAAACCCCACCTCATTGCAAAGAGTTGTAGAGAGCAATGAGGTCCCATCTGAGCCTCCTTTTCTCCAGACTGAACAACCCCAGTTGAGGGCTGATGTTGGGGGTAATTCGCATGTACTGCTTGAAACATAGAACCCGGGATATCCTGAGTGGGAAGAGACTGAGAAGGATCATGGAGTCCAACTCCTGCCCTACATAGGACACCCCAACAATCCCACCATGTGCCTGAGAGCATTGTCCAAACACTCCTTGAGCTCTTCCAGGCTTGCAGCCATGACCACTGCCCTGGGGAGCTGTTCCAGTGCCCAATCACCCTCTGGGGGAAGAACCTTTCCCTAATATCCAAAGTAAACCCTCTGACACAACTCCATGTTTTTCCCTTGGGTCCTGTCACTGGTGACCAGAGAGCAGAGCTCAGTGCCTGTGCTGGAATGAAAGCAATTCCACTCTTGACTTCATTAAATATATTGATTAAGTGTCAATAACGTTTCCAGGGTGGTGGAAACATCCAAACCATCTTGTCAACATCCAACTTTAGCAAGGAATGATCCCTCCCATTTCCTGTGATCTCCAGGGCCAGGCAGGCTCCATACAGACTCCAGGACACAGGAAAACTATCCCATGCTCCAGCCTGCTTTGTGGTGTAGACATTCCTCCCATCTGGCATTTGGGAGGAGGAGGGGGCGTTGAGACAGGGAAAGCAGTGCAATCCTGAACACCCACGAGATCCCCTTCCAGCAGCACACAGAGTCAGGCAGGCAGGAGGCCATCTCCAGCCCCAGTTATCACTCACACACACTCATCACTTCTCATCCCTGCAAGTTGTAGAGCACCAAGTAGGGAACACATCTTGCCTCCAAGTTTTTTTGATGTTGGAACCAGGGAACAACACATCCATCGCAGATGTCTCCTCAGAAATTGAAATCTGCTGTGGCTGGAGGATAGTGTTCCTCTCTTGCAGCCTGTGTCTATTATCAGATTGAAATTCCACTCCTTATTTTAGGATTTGGATCCAAAATCAAATGCAAAGGGCCCAGAACCATGTTTTTTTCCCTGTTCCACCAATTTCTTCATATTTGGCAAAGGCAGTTGGCAAAATCACTCACACAGATGGCCTAAGATTTGTCCCATTCCAAATACTGTGTCTTAAAGAGGGACAGGGATGAATGGGTACCACAGCCATGTCCCAGTGACAAAGGAATTAGGATGGACCTTCCAGTTGTGCCACATATGGTTTTTCACCTGTTCATTTGCATTTATCCAAATCCAACCAGGAAGTAATACCCTAACAGGCTAAGAGTTACAGACACCAATTGGCAGCTCTTGAATAAATATGAAAAAGGTGGTTTAGATTCCTTTTCATGTGCTTTTTTTTGTGTTTCCCTGGATTTAGTTGGCTCAGCTAGGAGATTCACACCTGAACTATTGGTCTGGTTCCATTTTCTGCCAGAACTTGCCTGCATGGCAAGTGAGATCAGTCAGATGAGCCTCTGAGTGCTCAGTTTTCAGTTGCAGGTACCTAAAGAGGCTGATGCATGTCTAGAGGGGTCACCACATGTTTAGGCGGTTTCATTCCTGTCATCTTCCTCTTTTGGCTGAGTTTATGCAATTTCAGGTATCTAAATATTAAGGGTGAAACCTTAGCCAATAAGAGATTTTCAGGATTTAGATGTTTCCAGCTGAGTAGACAAAGAAAACACTTTTCAGACAAAGTTCACCTCATGCTACAATCTAAAATTGTGCCCAATTGTGCCAATCTAAGTGTCCAGTGAGGGTATTAATAGGTGGGAAAGATCTCACCTTCAGCATCTCAAACATGTCAGATCCCTCCAAGGTCAGGAGAAGTCTCCCCAGGGGTGGACTCACCTCAGTGGTGTTTGCCAGCTGAGGTAAGCAGGACAAATCTGAAGCCACATGTCAGCTCAGGGCTGACATGAGCTCAGGCTGTTGGGAGGAGGAGAGGGGCTGAGATGGTCCCAAAGCATCTGCCATGAGCTCTGATCTTGAGTGTCTACACTAAGAGGCCAAGTTGCTAAGAGCATTTAAAGGACACAACACAGCTCAAACCATGGATGAAGGACACATTTTGACTCCAAATTATTCTGACCCATCAGTGAAAAGGGGATGAGATACAAGGGCAGACTACACAGAAAAAGCAAACGAAGGTGCAAACACATGGTGAAGGGTGAGGCAGGTTTACACCAGCTCCCTGCAAACTCCATCAGAATTCCTGGAGGCTGCCAGAAGAGAAGTGACTTTGCTTTGAATTGTCACCAAGGCTATGCAGCATTTCCTAAATTATTTCTAACACTCAGAATCATTTTCATGCTCTCCTCAGCCTGTTTTGGATTGTAGTGGAATTGAATTTTTGTGATGCCAGTCAGGGAGGGGAAGGATGGCAGCAATTCCACCAGCAGGAGTTGTGCTAATGGCAGGGAAACGTCACTTGCTGTGTTTAAAGCCTCTTTCATAGAAAACTAGAGCAGGTTTGAATAAGATCAGTTTGAAAGGTAATGGGAACAATAATGTTGGTAGCAATAAAATCTAAAATGCAGTGAAGGGAATCTGAAATACAAGTGGAAATATTTCCTATCTCAATTCACCCTGACAGCATAGAATGATAGAATCATAAAATCAACTGGGTTGGATATTTAAAGGTGAATATTTACTGTCTCCCATTGTTTATCAGTTATAACAACAGACAGATCCTGTGCAAATTTGTGGTGGGCAGAGCACAACCCAAACCACTTCATCGCAATCAAAAATGCAGGTAAGCCTTTTTGTTCATTTTTAACTCTCCAAAAGATAAGCACAAGTGATAGGAGAAATATAAAGACCCAAAGTGGATGTGAATTAGAGACATGAATTTGCTGTGACAGTGAACAACATCTCTAATACAGTCAAATAAGAACTAAATCCCCATTTAAAATTGGGTTCAGGACACAACTAACAATGCACTGAGGAGGACTGGAGAAGTGACTGGAGATATCTTCATGTAAATGCCAAATTATGCAAACAGCCACAGATTTCTGTGATTAAATGCAGCCCTCACAGCACTGACAAACACTTCCACAAGTGTGGATTTTGGACAAGGGCCTGGAGGGACAGGACACAGGGAATGGCTTCCCACTGCCAGAGGGCAGGGAGAGATGGGATATTGGGAAGGAATTCTTGGGTATGAGGGTGCTGAGGCACTGGCACAGGTTGCCCAGAGAAGCTGTGGCTGCTCCATGCCTGGAAGTGTTCCAGGCCAGTTTGGATGGGGCTTAGAGCAACATGTTCTAGCGTAAGGTGTCCCTGCCCATGGCAAGGGTGGAACTGGATACTTTAAGGTATTTCCAACCCAAACTAGTAATCAATCATATCCTTACACAGGGACTTCATGTAGCAAATCTTGTTCAGATCTGAGCTATTAATTAGAGGAAAAGCAGCACAGTACACTTCTGTAGGAACAACCAGTGGTTTGCTCCAAGGTGAACCATGGGGAAAAGATGCTTAGGAGGAGGATTATACCTTAGAAAACATGTCCCTTCTGGAATTTATTGAATGAATGGG
>NW_008659770.1:56895-75600 GCF_000695815.1 Acanthisitta chloris | reverse complement strand
GGGAAAGAGGAAGAAGAGGCTATTATAATTTTACTATGACTAATTGCACGAATCATGAATTACTGAGGTTGGAAAAGACCTCTAAGACCATCAAGTCCAATCATTAACTAGCACCACCATGTTCATCACTAGACCATACCCCCATGTGCCACATCCACACACTTTTAAATACTTCCAGGGATGGTGATAAAGCAAGAGAAGCAGCAACACCAGACTCTTTCCAGGGAATTCCCCACTGGATGCAGATGCAGCAGCACATGGTAGGAGAACATAAATGAGTTGGTGTCACTCTAAGAGATGTTTCTTGTCAGGTTTAAAAAAAAGCTGAGAGATTTTCCAAGTGAAATCTGACCTAGAAACACACAAATTCAGACAAAATTCACAGGGTATCCCATGATATCGTTCCAAACAAGCACTTTCCTGGCTGAGACAGAGGCAGACAGTTGCCCAAGTCCAAGTCTGCACATGAAAACTCACCGAGGCATCTGCTGTGAGTCCTTTGCTCTCTTATCCTCCCCTCCATCCCAGCAGCTTTGCCCAAGCCCTATAAACATCCAGGAGGCAATCAATGAGGTGTGGATATTTATCCTAGAAAGTGTGATAGATAATCATTGAAAGAGGCTGGGAAAGCAGCAGTGGAAAGTTCTTTCCAGGCCTACTGTGGTGCTGCTCTTTTGGATGTTCCTGAAGCGCATTGATGCATCCAATTAGTCAAAGAAGTCATGTCTGGTCTCTGGATTGAAGGGCCACCAGATACACTGCACTGGGCATGACCCCATGTGCTTGGGACGCAAAACTTACACTCATCACTGGATTTTCCACTTGAAAGTGGTTCACATATCACCAGCAGTTTGCAAAGCTCTGGCTCTGCTCAGCCTGAGGTCAAGCTGTGCATGGGCCACGTCTGCAGTAGTAAATGAGATGTACCAGGGAGGTGTGTGGTCCCATGTGCCCTCCTTCATGTCTGTCGTGTGGTACAACACATCCTGAATCCTCATTATTACTCTATTTTCATGCTCAGAGCGTGCTGGCCACATGCTGAGCACCCACTGGAAGTTGTTCTTCACCCACATGAAGCTCCAAATGGTGCCTGGGAGTCACCTGGGAAAAATGGGCCTAACCTGAGACAAAACCTGATTTAAATTAGATATCAGGAAGAAACTCTTCCCTGTGAGGGTGGTGAGGCACTGGCATAGGTTGCCCAGAGAAGCTGTGTCTGCCCCATTCCTGGAAGTGCTCCAGGCCATGTTGGATGGGGCTTGGAACAACACAGGCTGGTGGAAGGCGTCCCTGCCCATGGCAGAGGGTGGAACTAGATGGTCTTTAAGGTCCCTTCCAAGTCAAGCCATCCCATGGTTCTATGAAAACCAAACCAGACACTGCTGTGGCAGTTTAGTAATATAGCCAGTTGTGGTCCTGATGGCAAGTTGATGTATACCCAAACTCTCTTTTCCCCAAAAAGTAGTTGGTTTCCTCTACATAGCAAAGGAGAGGATCTTCTTGGTGCATCCTGTGTCTTTCTCCACATGTATTTAATGTGAGAAGTCTAGGAGATCACAAGTTGGAATGGGTCAAAGCTGTGCTGTAGAGCATTAAATAGCTTCAAGAGGCAACTTCCAGCTCGAGTTTGTCTGTTTTATAAGTAATTTTGCTATCAAAAGATTTTACATTTCATTATGTGAATAGTCCTAGTGGATCCCCCAGGGATTCCTACGGAGTCTAAAGCCAAAGAGGCCAATAACTCGATAATCTTTGAGGTCTCTTCCAACCCGGTTGATTCTATGATTCTATGAATAAATGCTGAAGAATTTAATGCATTGTGCTGTGTTCTGAGTTTTCTCTTGAGGCTGTATGGAGTGAGAAAATGCCAGTTAGAGAAAAAAATACAATTTGGAATATTACCATGTTTGCAAATCAGAGAGGAGAGAAAGGTTTTGAGGTTGCCACTGCAAATGTGAATTTTGGGAGGTATCTCCAGTCCTATCCCCAACATCACATATTCAGAGTTCAAGGAACACAAAAAGATCATCAAGTCCAACTCTTGGCCCAACTCTGATATCAGATCAGAGCTACTAACAAGGATAAAACTGGTAGTAGGGAGAAAATTAATGTTGTTATCCACAAATGGAGGATTGATGTGGGAAGAAGATAATTCCTCCTGGGCACATTTAGACATCAAAATGAAGCTTCTCCAAGGAGAAATTACCTTCAGAAGGCAACATAGGCCCATCTTTGCTGCACATCAATTTTAGGGCAGAGCAAACCACTCTCTGCAGTCCCTGTTGACTACAGCCCCTATGGTCTCTCTATTGACTTTAGAGGGTACTAAAGAGCTCCTGATGACTGGATGCTCCATTTAATGGACATAAATCCCACTCCTGGGGACCAACCAGCTGGTTCCCACTCCAGGGTCTCTCACCACTTGGCTTGAGTTCTCTCTCTGTTGCATCTCAGTCATGGACATATCCTGACATCCCAGCTGGAAGCTGCTCCTTGCTGAAGAGCCACAGAATAGTGGCCACAGGGGTTGGCCTGTGGAAGTCAAAGCCTGTGGTGGCATGAGATCACTCCGGAGGATGATCTCAGGGTCATGACATAGATGCACTGAGCCATTCAAACTCAGAATCCAACATTTCCCACTGCTGCGTTTGCTGAGCTTTCAGAGCCTGAAGAGTAGAGACGAAAGGTGAAATAACCCAGCAGCTCATCCATCACCTCACACAGCTCATCCCAAGCCCCACAGGAGGAACTGGAGGGGATTCCCAGGGCAGGATGGCACCCTTTGGATGCTTCTCTTGAAAGACAAGGAGAGAGGAGCAAGAACTTAATGAAAGCATCATCCTGCCTGCACCTAGGAATAAACCTGTGCTGTCCTTGGCTGTGGCTGTTCCTGAGCTGTCGACACCCTGACAAGGCATCTCTGTAACCTCTGGATGACATATCCCTGAGGAATAAGCTTATGATATTCAGGCTAGATGTACATCTGCTTTCACTTGCATCAAGGAGCCTTTTTTGCCAGTCAGGGTGGGAAGTTTAGGCTGAATGGAAGCAACAAGCCCCATTTGAAACAGGCCTCATTAGCCTCTCTTGTTGCTGCAATTCAAGTATAATTCCAGGGGAGTTCAACAAACCCAAGGATAGGAAGCTGCTGGAGACTGATTAGGATAATTTCTGAAGTCTCTTTAGCTTCAAGTCTAGACCTTTTCTATTTCTGCTGTGCTGTTTTGAAAATAAAACCACAGAGTAATAGCCAAGGGAAGACTATACTGTTCCATTTTACATTTATGGTCTCCTGGACACCAGCCAAGCAAACACAACTGTGTCTGATCCCAAAATAACCCTCTGCCAGCCCCTACTTTATTTTTCATGGCCATTGAGCAGATGACTTCATTGATTTGAAGACAACAGGGCCCAAATAGAGTTAACGAAGGACTGAGCAAAACTTGAAGAGAGCAGGTGAATAAATCACGACAATCCTGAGAGCTCAGACTAAAGATGATGCAGGAGGATCACACCCTGCTGAAAATAAAACTCTTTTGGGTCTCATCTCCTCCTGACATGGGAGAAGTCATAGTTTACACAAACCTGCAACAGGAAAAGGACTTAGATTAAAAAGGCAGAGGTGAACTCCAGTGGTGTGTGGAAGTGGGAGAAGAATTTAAACACATTCAAAGCAGCATTTCAGTGAATTTTTTTCATAGTGCTGGCAAATAATTCTCTGGAAATGGGGCAGATTATCCCTAGAAAGATGGCCTTTGAGTGGCATTTTTCATTTCTTCTGAGTTCTTTTGAAAATGGAAAAGAAATGAGAACTAGGTCCTTGAAACCAAGGATTGCACAGGCAGGTGACATCCCTAGGCTATATTCTGCAGCAGCCTGGATCATTTACGAGCTTAATAACCAAAGATACAGGTACAAAGTCTGATTTTCTGTTTGCCCAAAGAGAATGACAATGATTTTTCCTACTCTTTGTGAACAATTCCAATTATGACAAAGAGCAAAGCCTGTGCTGCCTCTCTGCTCAGTAGGTGCCCTCCCTCAGGCACTGCTTTACATAGGGTATGTGGGTTCCCTAAAGGGATTTAGGATTCCACAGGAAAGTTCCTTGTGGTGATGAGCCCCTGATTGATACGTGACACATGAATAGCTGAAAGTTGTTGGGATTATGATAGGAGCAGAGAAGCCTGGAAACAGGAGGTCTGAAATAAGAGGTAATGGAAATGGGAAGAGGAGGAAAAAAAAAAGGACACTGGATTTAACATAGATAATAATCTTCATTTCATGTCCAGTGAGAAGTAAACCTGTGGAACATCATGTTTTCAACATGAATTAAAAAGGAATGTGAGTTGCAAAAACCTGGAGAATGCCAGGGAAAAAGTCAAGGAGAAAACAGTGTGAGAACTGCTCCAGCTCTTCCTGAACACTGGGGGATTCAGAAAGGGCTGAAACCACAGCAAAGAGGCAAAGCTGAGGAAAGCCACAAGCACGTTCTGAGCATGGCCAGAGCCACTCGAAGCAGATTAGCAGCACCAATAGATAATTGCCGGGTGAAATGCCTTCCAGGTGCCACAAGACTCAAACTTCCCACGGGGGCCTTTCCCAAGAAGAAATAAGCAAACATGATGAACAGGCACAGCTACAACGTGCTGAGAAGGGAAAGAAACAGGGTTGAGTCAGACCTTGGACCCTCACAAAGCTAAGAGGATGAGTAGTTCAAGCTGAATGTTGAACAACATCTGAGAAATGGTCTGGGAGGAAAGAAACAGAAAGAAAAATTGAGCTGAATTTATGCCAAGGTGGCAAGGTTTGAGGGGGAGAGATCTTTCCACCAGTTTTGCTATCTGCAGGATTCAGGTTTCATTCCCAACTCTGACCTGAAGTGATAGGGATCAGGGAGGTGGTAGAGACACCATCCCTGGAGGTGTTTAAGGAGAGACTGGATGTGGCACTTAGTGCCATGGTCTGGTTGACATGGTGATGTTAGGTCGTAGGTTGGACTCGATGATCTCAGAGGTCTTTTTCAACCTGATTGATTCTGTGATCAAGAATAACAAGGTGTTCCTTTCATTTTAGTGTTAATCCTTTATTTATATTTCCTGAAAGTTTCCCTTTCACAGTCTCCAAGAAGCAAATGAAAGTATTACAGCTTCTTTAGTTTCTGAAGTTGTTGCAAAGGTCCTTTAAAGATTGCAAGGAGGAATCTTACATTGGAAAAAAGGCATCGAACTGGGAAAATGTACAACATACTTAGATTTGGATTGCTATGGGAGTCCCTTGCTGATGGATCTCACAGCAAATGTTATAGCTCAGTTCATGAAGAGGGAAAAATATGACTCTATCAAACTTTGAAAGGGAAGGATTTTGGATTTTTGCCATTAAAATCTCCATTAAAAGTTGAAAGCTGGAGAAGGACTTGGGACAAGGGCCTGAAGGGACAGGTCAAGGGGGAATGGCTTCCCACTACCAGGGGGCAGGGCTGTATGGGATATTGGGAAGGAAATCTTGGCTGTGAGGCTGGTGAGGCACTAGCACAGGCTGCCCAGAGCAGCTGTGGCTGCCCCATCCCTGGGGGTGTTCCAGACCAGGTTGGATGGGGCTTGAAACAACCTGGTCTAGTGGAAGGTGTCCCTGCCCATGGCAGGGGGTGGAACTGAATCAGCTTTAAGGTCCTTCCAACCCAAACCATTTGGGGTTTTAAAATCCTCCCAGTTCATGAGCTCCCTCATGTCCTTGGCAGCAATACACGATCCATTTATAACCAGTCTAAGTCCCCAAAAACTGTCTCTACTCACTGTACTTTTGCTAATTCCCTTTATTTCTGCTCTGTTTATATTTCCTGTAGGAACTCAAGACTTTATGAGGTGAATGAATGCCAGAACAGTGATTTTTTTATTGCCTCCCTCTTCTTGCTTTCCTCTGTTTCTCTTTTTGTTTTACTTCCCTCTAGACAGTGGATACTTTTTGCCTGACAAAAAAAAAAAAAAAAAAAAGAAAAACCAAGACACAGAATTTCTTATAGAAAAGCATTTTAAACCTCAGTCTGGTTTTAAATGAACTCTATAAAGTCACCTATGAAAATAAGCTGAGATATGCAATGGAAATTATACTTCTAGAGTTGCCACAAAATGGAGTCACAGGGAAGACTGAAGGTTGTCAGCAGTGGATGAGACACAACCTGACCTAAATAACTACTCCTCTGTGCAATTAGTCACCTGTGTTGTCTCATAGGCAGGAAAGCTCAGGTACTCCTACAAATCAGGTGGCAACATCAGATTGATCAGGATGGATCCACCTCATGGGTTAGAACCCACCTCAAGGAGACATAGGATGGCTTTGTCCCTCCTCCTGTCCGGGTTTCTGAGCTATTTTTACCTCCAGAGCTTTGCCATATTCTATATTCCAACCACCTCTGCTCATGTCTGTGCTCCTCAGCTCACCATAGACACACGCCCAGAGTTGTCAAAAAGATGCATCAACTTCATTTCATGTTCTGTGAGCCACAAATACCAGAAGGAAGTGAACCACCTTCTCCATTGCCCACGGAGGGACCTGAGGTGGGTCCAAGCCAGACCTTGACAACAGAAGTTGGAAGATGTGACACTACAAATCTGGACCTTGACAAAGTAAAATCATCCTCTGCTGATCATCAGGCACCAGTTTCACTTCTGCTTTTCATCACCATAATGAAGCTCAATCAAACCCAATTTTTGTTTTGATCACAACTTGGTTTTGATCCCAACCCCAACCCTATCAGACTGGGGAGGGATTGGCAGGGGTGTGATAACCAGAGACTCCATCAAGGCAGCATTCCTGAGTGGTAGAAACCTGGCAAAGAGAAACGTAAAATCCAGTGTTGGACTCTGAGCCAATTCCAGGATATTAAAATAGAAATACTAACTCTCCTAAATTTAGCCTCCTGTCTCCAAATGTTGAAGTTATGGGGTTGGATGGAATAATATAGGCTGTAACAGGGCACCTCAGAGTTTTTGGCTGGATTTTAAGGAAAAGAACCTTATTTCATCACCTGCCATGTGTATTTCTGTCTGTACTACTCACTGGCCACTTCCAGCTGCTTTCAAGAACAGAGCTGAAGCCCTCAAAGATATTGGGTTCCTGCAACACTTCTAGAAACAAGTGGTCAGGACAAGGAGAAAGAAAATTGCAGGAAACAGCAGGGAATGGGGATTTTAAATATGTATTGAACTTCACAAGAACCAGGCAGTTTGGGGGTTGCTGTTATTGCAGTTATTTTCTTTAAAAAGTAAACCAAATGACAGCAGTAAATGACCATGTTGTAAAGAAACATCTGCTGAGATAGAATGAGATTTTCAGCTCCAGCAGGGAGCAAGTTTTGGCTGGGATCATAATACATAGAATAGTTTGGGTTGGAAGGGATCTTAAACATAATCTCATTCCACATCCTGCCATGGGAAGGGACACCTTCCACTAGACCAGGTAGCTCCAGGCCCCATCCAACCTGGCCGGAAACGCTCCCAGCCACATCTGCTCTGGGCAACCTGTGCCAGTGCCTCACCAGCCTCACAGCCAACAATTCCTTCCCAATATCCCATATACCCCTGCCCTTTGGCAGTGGAAAGCCATTCCCCCTTGTCTTGTCCCTCCAGGCTCTTGTCCAAAGTCCCTCTGCAGCAATCCTGGAGCTACTTGAGGCACTGGATGACTGTCCCCAGGGTTGGCTTTGCTCTCCTTAAATCTGTTTGCTTCTTGCAGGGGTTCTTAGAGAGGAAAAATGCTGCTGTGGGGTCTGGGATGACCTTGGGCAGTGCTGGTGTTTGTGCATGGTGAGTACATGGAGAGAGAAACCAAGCAAACCCTCACACCGTGCGCTGACCTGGTCCAGCTCCCCTGGGTAAAGTAAGAATGGGATAAAAACATTGATTTTTGCAAATGATGAAAACAAAAGCTGAAATCTACCAGGCCAGAGTTATTTTAGAGTGCCTGTCACGCCTCAAGCATCACCTCTCAGCAAAGCATTCTGTCCTAAACTAAACCCAAATCACTACAAAGCAGGGGGAAGCCAAAATCAAATTGTTTGTGGGGCTGTTTTGACATGGAAATCAACATCACAGACGAGGCTGCAGTAAACACTCCCAGCACAGCTATTTACAAGCTGTGCACTCCAAATAGCAGTTCAGGTATTCCTGCAGGAGCTCTGCCAGAGCCATCTCTGCAGTTTTAAGACTGCTGGGGACACACAGCATCCTCACACTGTGGTTTCTTGGTATGCAGGGCATCACAAGACTGATAGTCCTGCAGGGGGATGGAGAGGTGGTGGGAGTGTTGCTTGAGAAGGAATAACAAAGCTACATGTGCACTTCGTGCTTTGCAGAGATCAGATTCACTGCTGGGGTTCTTCAGCAGCATCCACAGACAGGTTTTCTAGCTCAGGTTACAAATACATTCATGCCATGCCACAGCTTCACAGCAGGAAAACTGATCTCCCCTTCCCAGTCCAGGGCCAGCTCAGTCCTGCTGGATTAACCCTTGAGGTGCCTTAGGAGTGCTGGAGCAGGAAAAAGCACACAGGACTCAGCCCGAAGGGCCCAATCCTGAAATTAGTTATGTGGACATAAAGACCATGGAGAAAAGGAGCATTTCTTGGACCTCCTGACTTCTCAGGATGCCAAGTGGACCACTTCATCTTTGCTATGACCTCAAGTTGAGGGCTGAAAATGGGTTGAGATCTCAAGTCTCAAAATCACTTGTGTTTAGGCTGATTTTTAAGCCTTTTCTTTCTGTGTTTCTCCCTTTTCTGTTTGTTTCTCTTGCAGACACAATCCCTAATCCTGACACTATTGGGCTTTGTTTCTATGTTGTAAAGTGCTGCCAAGGAGACAATTAGACAGAGAGTTTTGTGCACAATTTCTCACCTCTCTTTTATTTAACTTGACAGAATAAACCTTCCCTATGCTTAAGAAACACCTTTACAGCAGAGATGACAATAATTTACCCTTCCCAGGCAGGAGGCAGTGCTTTTGCCACTAAGGAAAATCAGTCTCAGATAAATCAGCCTAAAATCTGTCATTTCAAAACAGAAGTGTCTCCGGTGCTTTTTTCACCTCATCACTGATTCTCAGTGGCAAAACTAAACACATTCATTGTTCCCATAAGCTCCCAATTGGTTCAAAATTTGTGTGTGGCATGTTTTCCATTTTCTTCCTAAAAATGAGTAAGAGCTTGTCATTTAAAATCAGTCATGGGAGCAGCAGGGAATAAATGAGTAGGTGCTATCCCTCAGCCTCAGCCCAAGGAATCTTAATGAGAATCAGAGGCTGTTAAAGAAATATTCATGAATTTAAAGTAGTGCTGCTGGGATTGATCACCTAAACAGCTCAACAGAGGTGTCTACAGCAGCCTCTGAACCAGTTACCTTGGGCTCTCCGTCTCCATGACTCTGGTTAGCCTCACTGAGGAGGTTAGTTCACAACTCATGTTACCCTGAAGTGGATCTAAGCTGAATCAAGCCCCTGGTGCTTCTCAGCCCGAAGGGGGTCTGGGATGATCATCTCAGCTTAAAGATTTTTCAAGAGTAAGAGAATGGATTCACAGCTCATCTCTGAGACAACATTTGCCTGCAGAACTTGTATCTCTCTGAACCTGTTGCCTACATCTCACAACTCCCAGCATCTCACTTCTCCCTTGATGTTGTGTAAGTCACATCCTCCACTGCACTGAGAGAGTGTATTACATTGCATTGAACACCAGTGGTAGTAAATCCAAGCTGAGCATTTTTATAGGCCAAATAACATTTAAAAGGTTTATCTCTGAACTGTGTCCCAAATTCAGGGGGAAGAGACATACATAGGTAATACTAATGGTGTCTGTAGTCAGTAATAATGTCATGCAGGGCCACAAATGGTTTCAAAAGAAGTTCTGACTGAAATGATTGAGTTGCTTTGGCCTCTTACTGCAGAAGTGGGAGCAAACAAGATTTTGAAGAAGGGCTGTGAAGGATATATTTTATAATAAGCGCTGAATGTGCTGCAAAAACAAACCCCAGAGTGAAGGAACTGTCGCATTTCCACTCCCTGCTGCTTGCTGTCCTTTTTCCTCTTGTTTCCCAAGTGATTAAAATAATTAGGTCAAACACAGAGCTCTTGTTTATCACCTTGTTTTTCATTTAGACTCTGCTGCCTTTGTCAGAGCTGATAAAGGATTAAGTGCTTGGAGGCTTTTAAGATCATCAAGTTTAATAAAGAAATTACCTCTCTCAAGAAGTTGTAGATCTCTAAATACACTTGAGCTCGTTAACTGTAGTCAGATCTATTGGGATTTTGAGGTATTCAGTGGAGGCACATGTGAGTTCAGTTTTAAGATTAGGGAGACACCAGTGGGAAGTCATTCTCCCTTGTCCTGTCCCTCCAGGCTCTCGTCCAAAGTCCCTCTCCAGATCTCTTGGAGCTCCTTTAGGAAATGGATGATTATCCCAGGGTTGGATTTGATCTCCTTAAATCTGATTGCTTCTTGCAGGTGTTCATACAAGAGGAAAAATGCTGCTGGGGGGAAATGGAGGTGGCCTTAAGCAGTACTGTGGTTTGTGCATGGTGGGTGGTTTGAGAAAACAAGGGGGAATGGCTTCCCATGGCCAGAGGGCAGGGAGAGATGGGATATTGGGAAGGAATTGTTGGCTGTGAGAGTGGTGAGGCACTGGCACAGGTTGCACAGAGAAGCTGTGGCTGCTCCATTCCCTTTTCTGGCCAGGCTGGACAGGGCTTGGAGCAGCCTGGTCTAGTGGAAAGTGTCCCTGCCCATGGCAGGGTGAGGAACAAGGGGATCTTTACAGTCCCTTCCAAACCAAACCATTCCATGATTCTATGATTCTATGGTTGTATTATTCTATATGTGGTGGACAGCTCAGGGCCCACTGAACTCTCCTGCAGAGCAGAGAACTGCACACCAGGATGTTGCTCTATCCCCAACCATGGGAGGTTTTGATCGGCTTCAAGGAAAAATTTCTTCACAGAAAGGATTGTAAAACATTGGCACAGGCTTCCCAGGGCAATGGTGGAGTCACCACCTTGGAAGTGTTCAAGAAACACATGGATATGGCACTTGAAGACATGGTTTACTGGTGGTGATTCTGCTTGATAGTTGGATTTGATGATCTTACAGGTCTTTTCTAACCTTATTTAATAGAACCATAGCTCTCCCCACGAGTTTGGGCTCCTCTCAAGGTTATTCCTTGAGGTGGAGAGAATCCTTGGTGTGCTATTAATCACTTTAGAAGTTTGTAAGTGATTGTAAATCACTTACTAAAGTTTGAAATCTTAGCTAAGTGATAAAATCAGAGAATGGTTTGGGTTGATAATAGAGGAAGACAGGAACGGTGTCCCATAAAGCCTTTGGAAGAAGATCCACTGGATATATTCCATAATTAGAACTGTAAATGTTCATTTTTACTCTGTGATTTGTACTTTATTTTTCTTGCAAGAAAGAATCCCTTGAACCCCAATTCCCCCTCAGTGGAAGGGGTGACAGAACCTCAGCAACAGCAGTACCATGAGTGAACAGCCCTCAGAAAATCCCTAGGTTAGAAAGGGCCCGAAGGAAAAACACTCTGCAAAGGTTACCAGGCCAAAGCCCTGGGGCAACTGAAAGCTAAATGAAAAGGGGAAAAAAAATGAATATCCCATACTAACCCAAACCCCAAAGCCCTAATGAAAACACTAAAAGCAATGATTAATATGACAACTGGGCAGCTTTCCCTGAAGACATGAATTCCCATCAGGGTAATCAAATTTGGCTTAAAAATGATAAATAGTGCTACCACTAACCTAAAAATGTCCCTTGATCCCACCAAGCTCAATCTCTTCCAACAGTAGCTGCTTCATTTGGGGGAAAAAAAAGCATTTAAATAAACAAATAATATAAAACAAAACCCACAGGCCCAACAGGGATTTTTTCAAAGTTCCCTCAGTCTTTTTTGGCTGTTCAGTTCCCTCCCTGGTGTCCAGGTGTAAACAATTCCCAAAAAGAGAAGTCTGTATCCCTGAATTCCAGCAAAGGTAGTGCTTTGTCTTTCTTTACCAAGAAGGGTGTCTTTATGCGGAGTTTCTCAACCAACCTGGGGATGTTTAGGCCTTTTGATTATTTTTCCCCTCCTTCTTTTTTAAACATTCCTCTCTCCTTCCATTGGTGGCTCTTGATTCCTTAATGAGATTCTTCTTCCTCTCTCATCAGCTTTTCCACTGCCTGCTCCCCACAAATCCCACATTCCTTGGCAAAGCTTTGTGCTTCATTCCTACACTCCTGTCCTCCTTGTCTCCTTGGACATGAACTGGGGCTACCAGGACTTTCCAAACCAGGATGAAAAGGGATATTTATGAGCATGGCCATGCAGGATGGATCAAATACCACTTATATCCCTGAAGAGAAACCCATGTTCTGTGCTTGCTCTTCACCTGAAATCTTCTTAGGATAAGGGAGAATGGACAAGGGGGAATATCTTAAGGTATAGGACAAGAGGGAATGGTTTCAAACTGAAAGAGAAGAGGTTTAGGTTGGACATTGGAAGAAAATGTTGACTGTGAGGGTGCTGAGGCACTGGCACAGATTGCCCAGAGAAGTTGTGGCTGCCCCATCCCTGGAAGTGTTCCAGGGCAGGTTGGATGGGGCTTGGAGCAACCTGGTCTAGTGGAAACTGTCCCTGCCCATGGAACTGGATGATCTTTAAGGTCCTTCCAACCCAAACTATTCCATGATTCTGAGCTATTCATGACCACCACTAAATTTCTGGCTATGCTTTACATGGCCACAGCATGATGAAGGTGACCAGAGATGGTTTGGACTCTTGGCCCATAATTTGGGAACATCAGAACTGAAGCTCTGGAGCTCTATTTTGATTGGCCTTCAGCAGGCAGTGACAAGCAGCTCACCCCAACACTGGGACAAGTGTCTGTGTGGATTTTGCTGGTCAGACACAAACATTGAGTGTTTTCTATCCAAACATATTTTGATGAAACACTGTTTTCTCCAAATCCCTTTACTCTTTCCAAATCACCTCTGGGAAGCAAAGCGAGACATTTTTGGGGTCAATTTGCATTGATACCTCTTGGAGCTGTCACTTCTATGGCTCATCCCATGTTCTCTTAGATGGGCTCTGACTAGACTATGTCATCGGTGATGTGT
This sequence comes from Acanthisitta chloris, assembly GCF_000695815.1. NCBI lineage: Eukaryota > Metazoa > Chordata > Aves > Passeriformes > Acanthisittidae > Acanthisitta > Acanthisitta chloris. The sequence goes on along the minus strand of NW_008659770.1, from coordinate 62,451 downwards.
TGTGGTCTCTTCTCTGGCTGAGGTGCCATAATTCATGACTGGAATGACAATGACAAAAGTCAAACCAACTGAACATGATCTCCCTTGTCCTTGGGGTCATGACAGTCCCCAGGATTTGTGAAGTGTGAGACCTGTCCTTTACACCAGGAGTGCAGGCTGATCCAGATAATTATAGTTTTCCCCATAAAACACTGCTCAGATTTCTCAGCAGAAGTTTTTGACCTCTCCAGGAGTGGAAAAATCCAATATTTCAACTTTTCTTGCCACTGAGACAGAACTGAAATTGGCCATTGTGATTCCACAGCCATCACTCAACAGCTCAGGGAGGGCAGTCTGGAAGGCACCATGCAACCATCCCTCACCCCAGTTTGCCAGCTAGGTGAGTACTTGGAGGGGATCCTGAGACAACCGACACTGAAACCTCTCACCAGCTCATCATCACATTGCCTTCAGCCTTGGTATGAAGGGGCTAAGGAGTAGGTGAAGAACCACAGTGTTACAGCCTCCCACACCTCCTATCGGCTCCACACATAGAATAGCAAAATCTTGTTGGTGAGTGCTTTGATTCTTACATTTCCATGTGGGATTCCATCCAGAACATTGTAAATGCCTCTAATTTTGAGATCCTTTCCAATTCAGTCAGTGTTCAGCCTTGGCGTAATGTTTTCATGAGTGGCTGAGATGTTTCATGGTGAATTAATGATGTTACAAAGGGAAACAAAACCTCATTTGAATTTTGGTAACTGGAAAAGGAAGAATATATTTATTTAGCTGTCAGGACAGTGGGTTTTTTGGCTACTCCTCATCTCACTGGATCTCAGAACTCATCCATGAAAATATATTGTGGATTCATTTCTCTTTCCATTGAGACTGTGACTGGTGTTCTGATTTATCTGCCCAGTTTCATGGATCATGGGTTGGAGTTAATTTGGGAGCGTGACAGCTACTTAAAAATCATCTATTTGGAGACAAATATTTGCAGGCAGATGAATAAAAAGAAGATTATTTCTGTTTCTTGTTTCAGGATGACAAGGACTCTTGTGAGATTCAAATGGGCTTTTTTTCTGATTCTGATGCAATTTTGGGGTCATTTTTCTTGTATTTCATTGGTGGACACTCAAATGCAGTAAATCACAGGTGATGGCCTTCAGCTGGATGGTTCATGTTTACAGAATCCCAGAATGGTTTGGATTGGAAGAACCTTAAATATCATTCCATTCCATTCCCTGCCATGGGCAGGGACACTTTCCACTAAGACCAGGTTGTTCCTAGTCCCATCCAACCTGGCCTGGAACACTTCCAGAGATGGGGCAGCCACAGCTTCTCTGTGCAACCTGTGCCAGTGCCTCACCATTCTCACAGGAAACAATTTCTTCCAAATATCCAATCTAAACCTTTGTCAGTTTCAACCTAAAACTCTATCAGTGTGAAGCCATTCCCCCTTGTGCTGTCCCTCCAGGCTCTTGTGAATAGACTCTCTCTTCATGTGAAGCCTTATCACCCTATTATTTTGTTGACATTGCTTGGCCAACATGGCCACTGCAGGATATTCCTTTGGCTTGAACAAATCCCCTGGATATGCCATTTAAATATTTTGCTTATGTATTTATGTGCCTTTTAGCTTTCTTTTCATTTAAGGCTCTACAAATCTTCCCTGACAGTTGGTTTGGCTGTGCTTTAACAACTTCCACACAGGGGCTGAAGGAATGCTTTTTATTACTATTAATTTTTATTGCTATCTTATTTCCAGCTTTCTTTTTTCCTTTGGGATTCTCTGAGGATCAGGTTCATCTTGGATTCCTTTGAGTCTCTTGCTCAGACTTTGCTCCTTTGGGTGCCACAGATGTGAGGAACAGCTGTGAAGGTGACATGCTCTGAGTTCCAGCTGTCTCACAGCTCCATGGGGAGAGCCATGAAGGCTGGAGAATGTGCATGGCCCACATCTGGGCAGGGCAACACTGTGTGATCACCTCTGGCTTTGAGCAGGACCATGAGGTAGGAATTAGCTTTGGATCAACATGTTGAACACTGCTGCTTACCAAATATCTGCATCAAAACATGAGCTGTGGGCAGGAGAACTCTGACTGTGGCTACCACATGGCCTATGGGCCATGCCAAATATTCACACTTGCCTCTGAACCCCAGGTGGGATCTACATCTCTCACCTTTTGGTTTTTGAGCTGTTTGGATCCTTGTTAGAATCACAGAATCAAGGCTGTAAAAGACCTCTAATATCATCAAGTCCAACCATTAAGCCATCACTGCCACTGCCACCACTAACCATGTCGCGAAGTGCCACATCTACACAGCTTTTAAATCCCTCCAGAGATGGTGACTCCCCCACTGCCCTGGGCATCTTGTGCCAGGGCTGGACAATCCTTTCCATGAAGAAATTTTCCCTAATATCCCATCTAAACCTCCCCTGGAGATTCCTCAGACACCTTGAGCCTTTTTGGAAATTTTGGGAACAACCTCTGTGGGGCTCAGGCTCTGAGTGGTCCTGTCAGCATCTCTTCAGATGCTGCTGAGCCATCATTCCTGGTCCCTGGGCTTGTGAATCACTCTAGAAGCAGAAATAGAGATGAGGTGATGTGTGATTTATTATCTCCAACACTATAATACTATGTAAGCTGAAAACTCCAAGGAGTTTTGGAGTTCATATCCACATCAACACCACAGGACAAGGAGTCTCAGCAGGCAGATCCATGGTAGGAAGAAAAAAGACATCTGGACTTGTTGATACCAGCAAAGTGTCAGCAAGTTGGAAGGAAATCATGGAAAAAGCACTGGAGAATTTGCTGAAAGGACTCCTCAGCCCTCAGGAAAATGAAACAGCAAATCCTGTTCAGTTTATTAAACACTGAGGATGTTTCCTTGCAGTTTTTCACAGCCATATGAGATATATTAAGGGGGAAATATAGGTCAGAAAGTTGGGAATTGGTGTCAAGTAACAGATGACATTACAATTTCTGATCTCACTTGCATGAACATGCAACTAATAAAAATATCTCAGATATCTGCCAGGGAATGTGCCAGAACACGAAATCATTGGAAATGCTTGTCTGGATCATGTAAATTGCACCTAAACCTTCAGTGAGATCCAAGCAGTACCTGGATCTTATGAGAAGCCTCTGGTTCAGCACTGAAAGAACAGACTTCAAGCATCCAGACCTCATTCTGAATGTCATCACTTGATGTGGTCTTATATTTTGGAAATGGGAACATTTTCCATGGATAATAAATAGAGAATAATACAGATAGAGACTCTGCTCCAGTGTGGGTTGGATCCTGAAAGCAGAGTCACTAAGTTTTGCTTGGAAATCTGTCTGAAAGAGCACAAGTGATCCAACTACTATCTCCCTACATTGGTCTTTGGGCAAGAGGGATCACATCTGGATTCTGGTCAAATTCCCAGCTGGTGCTGACTGAAGGGACTCTAGTAAGAGTCCACATCCCTGGAGGGACTTACAGGCTATGTAGATTTAGCACTTGGGGGCATGGTTAATGGTGGCCTTGGCAATGCTGGGGGAATAGTTGGGCTTGATCTGGGCTGGATTTTCCAACCTCAGTGGTTTTGTGATTCTATTATTCTATCACTGAGAACTCCATCCTAAAAGGATTTTCCTGCCCTAAAAAATAGGGAAGTACTGGGGTAGATGCCTTATTCTGGAAGAGACAAAGAGCAACCACTCTTTTTGCACTACTGTGATTATTCAGATATCTTTATACCTCTCAGAAATCATCACTTTCATGGGCTGGAGAGTGACAGCCTGTACAATCCTTCTCCATCTGGGATCTGCTTTGCTCCACTGACTAACCGTGGGGACCTGCTCTGAACTTCAGAGCTTGGCTCTTCTGAAACCAAGGTTTGGTACTCATGGTTAGCAACTTGCCAGTTGCCTTCACAGAATCACAGAATAACTGAGGTTGGAAAAGACCTCCAAGACCATTGAGTCCAACCTGTGACCCATCACCACCTTGTCAACTAGACCTGAGCACTGAGTGCCATGTCCAGTTGTTCTTTGAACACCTCCAGGGATGTTGATTCCACCACCTCCCTGGACAGCACATTCCAATGCCTGACAGTCCTTTCCATGAAGAAATTTCTCCTGATGTCCAACCTGAACCTCTCCTGGCACAGATTGAGTCCATTTCCCCTTGTCCTGTCCCTTGTTCCCTGGGAGCAGAACCTGATCCCCACCTGGCTGCACCTCCTGTCAGGGAGTTGTAGAGAGTGAGGTCACCCTGAGCCTCCTTTTCTCCAGGCTGAGCCCCCCCAGTTCCCTCAGCCCCTCCTGGTGCTCCAGACCCTTCCCCAGCTCCATTCCCTTCCCTGGACATGCTCCAGCCCCTCAGGACACACTCCAACTCCTCATTGTCTTCCTTGAAGTGAAAGGCCCAGAATTGTCCCATCCCTGCCTGGATTTCAAAACAAAGAGTCAGAGGCTAGAAGAAAATGTCTCTATGCATCAACAGATTTTTCTCAACATTTTTAGAGGCTTTGAAGTGACTCCAGAAAGAACTTGGTGCAGAATGTTCCCATGGGTTTAGCAATCCAAGTTGTCCTTATGGACACCACCTTGTAATTCACGTTAATAGGGATTTGCTGTTTGTGGCAGGTGCTGCTGCTGCACTTGAAGATGGAAATTTCCAGTTTATAGGGGAACCTCTTGAGAAGGGAAAATAACCTTCAGGTTTCAGGCAAGTCATGAAAAATGGCCTGAGCACCTCAGTGACAGATAACACAAGTCTGCAAAGGTGCTGCAGAGGGTTTTAAGCTCAAGTGAGGAAATGGAGAGATGAAGTGGTGCTGAGGCAGGTCCACAAGCTGGGAGAGGCACTAGGAAGAGGAATCAGTTGTCTGGGGTCCCAGGTTTGGGATTGTTGGGACAGGTTGTTCTCTTGCTGGGACAGGCTGTTTTCCTCAGCTTATGGTTTTGCTACCTCTTACAATTCCTGTAACTCCTGGACTGAAACCACCAATATTTTTCAGGATCAGTTCTCTGCTTCGAGCTAAATTTGGAGCTTTGTTCATGATCTGTGAGCTGAATTTGGACCTTTGCTCAGATCAGTGAGCTGAATTTGGACCTTTGCTCAGATCAGTGAGCTGAATTTGAACTTTTGCTCACAGTGGAAACTCTCAGACATCCCAGCACTCGGACCACGAAGGGAGCAGAGTTGCAGAGTGGTTATTACCACTTAGGTGCCTCAGAAATAGTTTGGAAATAGGCACCAGTACCCAAAACTCCTCATAGATGTACTGTAACTAGGAGGTTTATGTTCACACTCTGTCCCTTGGTCTTGTTGCTGCAAGAAGGCATCAATTCAGCACACAGAGGTAGAAATTCACTCATTTGCTTCTCAGTGACCTCTTACAGAGTGGACTGAGGTGAAAATTGAGATTATTTAGCCCTTAACTTTAAGTCTTTAGCTGAGGGGTGATGGATTTTACCTCTAAAATCTTGGCTGTGTTGCCCACTCTGGGTCTCCTGGGTGCCCTTGTTGCTATACTTGCAGTGCTAATAATATTTGCATGGCTGAAAATGTAACTGTGAC
>NW_008659770.1:50215-56863 GCF_000695815.1 Acanthisitta chloris | reverse complement strand
CCTGTGTCACACAAACACTTACAGCTATTCAGGCAGCAACATAAGCCTCACTATTGTGGCCTGGTGAGGCGTTTTTGCTTAGCTCTGTTATTGGCCATTAAATTCTCTGCTCACTTTCTACATGTGGCCACAGGACTCAGCTTTGCAGCCTTTGGCAAGGGTGAATTCCACAGGATGTGGGTCCATTTCCTCTAATTTCTTTTAAATATGTCCACTAGTTAACTTTTACTGACTGTTTTCCTGTTCTCATTTCAGGGAGCAGGAGTGAAGCACAGGGAATGGACCAGCTGACACTGGCACTGTCAGTCCCCTCTGGCTGCAGCTGGATGTTCTCCTTTTGGTTTTCTTATCAGTAGTCATCACTTCATGGAGATGCCCAAGACAGAAACATCCTTACACCATGCTCCTTCTGCTGTTGTGACAGAGGATCCAGCTTCTCCAAGAATGGTGATTTCCCCTTAAGACATGACTCACCCCAAGGTGTGTGTCACTGCATAGACCATCTGGGACTGAGGTTTTGATGTCCTCTGCTCTCCTCCTACCTCAATCCAGTTCCTATCCCAGCACTGGAAATTATGCATTCCCAGTTCAGGACTGTATTTTTCCTCTGCAACTCTTCAATCTTGTGCTCCAGGGATGTGGGGGAAGAAGTCCACTATGGGCAGAGCTGGAGAAATGTCACTTTTTCTAGCCCTTCATCCAGTGTTTGGTCTGGGTCTGGATCTGAGCCTGGATCTGGGTCTGGATCCCGATCTGGGTCTGGGTCTGGGTCTGGGTCTGGATCTGGTTCTGGATCTGAATCTGAGTCTGGGTTTAGATCTGGGACTGTCCTTCCCATGGGGCTGATCCTACTGTGGGCAGGGAAGAAGAGAGGAATCCCCCTGTCACAGGGTTTCATTTCCTATCCCTGCAGAGACCTGACACCAGCTACATCCCAAACTTAACACTCCAAACTGGGATGTGGATGGTTACAGGTCTTCCTGGGATCCTTAAAACCCTGCAAGTGGGATGGGCCTCAACTCCTACCGGCTGCAGCAGTTTTTCTTGTGTTTTAGATATCAATGAGGCTTGAGACCATTATGGCACAGAGTATTTCTGACTTCCTTTTCCCCTTCATCTACACTATTGGAAATTGCCTGATATTCCGCCCAGATTGCCATTAGTTACTTCCTAGCCTTAAGCGAGAAAGAGAAATTTGTGTTTATTGAATATTTAAGCATTTTAACCACTGGGCTGTATTCCAAAGAGGAACATTTCTAATAGGAAAGAAATTACCAGATGCTGAGCTCTAAAATGAAGTCTCTAATGTTGACAACACTGACCAAGTGTGCTATGATAGTGTTGAATTGCTTCATTTTGGCAATACAGAAGGTTTGATTTTGAAAATGCCACAAAAATATAGAATTTTCCAGTATTCCTGCAATATAGAATCATAGAATCCCAAAGAGTTTGGGTTGGAAGGCACCTTAGAGATCATCTCATTCCACCTCACTAAATGTCCTGTCTTCAGTAGTTACCAACAGCAGAGACCAAATAAAAGTTGGACCTAATTATACACAATCATAGAATCATAGAATGGTTTGTGTTGGAAGGGACCTTAGAGGTCATCTAGTTCCAACTCCTCTTCCATGGGCAGGGAACAAACTCCATGCAGAAATCCCATTAGCCAACCAACCTGGAGTAATCCTGGGGGTCCTCCAGCAAGGGAGAGTTCACAGCAATGTCACTTAAACAAACATGATCCAAGCCCAAGAGCTGGGATGCTGCAGACAGTCCCTCCAGCCATGAAACCTTCTCTTTGGCCACATTTTTGGCTAAAAATGCTCTGGATCCCAAGAAAGGGGCAAGAGCTTCACTCATCTTCCACCCACTCATGACAAGAAGAGTGGGACCATGTGCAACTCCTCTTGTATGTCCTTCCTGCAGTGACTGCAGAGGGAATCACTCTTGGTGAGGAGATTTCTTGCAGAAGGACTGACTCATCAGGGCTTTCCTTTCCCTCCTTCCAGCACAAATTGCAAGGGAATGGGAGAGGAGACAAATGTCAGTGTTTGGAGTAGAAGAATTTGGTATCCTGCTCCACCAGGACCTCAGCGCTCATCCCAGGCCATCAAGGACGCAGATAGTGAGGCAGCTGGAGCCCCTGAGCACACAGGGTTTCTCAATCCTGACCTGGAATGAAGGGGAGGAGGGAAGCTGAAGGAAAATAAATAATCTCTGGCTCCTCTGAATCAAAGCCTGTTACAATCAAAACAGCTCTGGGCTGCAGCAGTGCCCTGGGGCCTCGTTCCTCACAAATTATATGTGTGCTGGAAGCCACAGGGAAAGGCTCTTTGACAGAGAAGACCTTCCTGGTGTCCAAGGGAGTTGGAATGCTTTTAATCCTCTATCTCTGTCCCAGGCTCTCCTGGAGCTTGTGCAGACTCTTTGTCCTGTGTCCAACCTGGAGTGGGTTAATCCTTCAGCTCTTGCTGCAGAGCTCAGGGCTGATCCTGCCCATGGGAATGATGGGCTGCCCAAAGGGAAAGGAGTAAAAGGAAATGAAGATTTGGGGGATAAATTGAAAAGGGAAGTGGACAAGAGAGCATTGAAGGAGGTTGGCTGGAGAAACCCTCTGCACAAATGCAGGCAAGGAGCATTGATTCTGGTTTTCCTTAGTGTGGTGCACATTTTGGGGGGATTATTCCTGATTTACAGCAATATAAATGAGATAGGAAGCAAATCCTCTGCTTTAAGGAAGGCTGTGCATTTAATATTGTCCATCAGCCTCTGTATGTGTGTTTGGATGTGCCTTCACCTACCAACATGTGGGTATTATGTGCAAAAATACAGCAGTTAAAATGAGAATTCACAAGGCCTGGTATGAGGTTCAAAAAGGCCAAGGGCAAGGTCCTGCATCCAGGTTGGGGCAATCCCAAGGCTGGATGGAGAATGAGAGCAGCCCTGAGGGGAAGCATTTGGGGCTGTTGGTGGGTGAGAAGCTCCACATGCCCCAGCCCAGAATCCCCAGTTTGCTGGTTGGGGGAGGGGAGATTCTGCCCCTCTGCTCTGCTCAGGTGAGACCCACCTGCAGTGCTGCAGTGCTGCTCCAGCTCTGAGGCACCAACATCAGAAGGATGTGGAGTTGCTGGAGACAGTCCAGAGGAGGCCATGGAGATGCTCCAAGGGCTGGAGCCCCTGTGCCATGGAGCCAGGCTGGGAGAGCTGGGGGTGTTCAGCCTGGAGAAGAGAAGGCTCCAGGGAGACCTTAGAGCCCCTTCCAGTGCCTAAAGGGGCTCCAGGAGAGCTGCAGAGGTAATTTTGGACAAGGACCTGGAAGGACAAGACAAGAGGGAATGGCTTCAATCTGGGAAAATGGAGATTTAGATGGGATATTGGGAAGGAATTGTTGGCTGTGAGGGCAGTGAGGCACTGGCACAGGTTGCCCAGAGAAACCGTGGCTACCCCCATCTCTGGAAGTGTTCCAGGCCAGCTTGTAGCAAGATGGACTAGTGGAAGGTGTCCCTGTCCATGGCAGGGTCTTGGAACTAGGCAATTTTCATGGCCCTTCCAACCCAAATCATCCTGTGATTCTATAAGAGAAGGAAGATTTCTGGGATTGCATCCCCAAAAGACACTGATTTCTACTGAATATCCAGACTAGATATTTTCCTCTTTCCAAGGCAAAGGCTTGCAAGCTCCAGCTTTCCTTTAAATCATCCAGCACTGTCTGCTCAAGGTTGTTTTCACCATCCAGGTATTTGTGAGTGACCCTGGAACACCACCTCTTGCAGCAGGAAACTCATTTGGAGGTATAGCTGTGCTCCAGGGGATCTCACGAGCATGTCCTTTCCCACTGTGTGCCAGGCTGTATGGCCAGTGAGGAGTCTGCATGGAAAGCCATGTCACAAGCAGGATGAAGCAGCAATTCAACTGGTGCCAGAGAGCCCAGAAATTCCAGGTAAACCTCTTTGACATGTTGGATTTACTAAGAGGTTGGAGAGGAGAGAATCCACAGACCAAACTCAGCTACTTGGTATTTCAATTTCCCTTTTCTTTCATGCCTTATGTTGCTAATATAAAGACATAATTTCTTCCAGCCTGTATATGTTCAAGGTCATATAGTCTTGTTTATACAGATCTTATTTTGCTTCATTAAGGAAAGTCATATTCTGCAGTCTCCATATTTCTTAGCCCTCACATAACCTTCCAAATTCAGTCAGAGCCCTAATCCCAGTGGAGGGGATGCTGTGAGCAAAGAAGTGTCAGGTGAAAAGTAGGAAGATGGAGCTAATGATGTCCAGAGGTGATTTTACAGCAGTGTGAAAGCCAGGAGTGATTCCACACTCCCCAAGATACAGGCCCTTTTCCCTTGGGAAAGAAGTGAACAAACCCCATTTTCTTTTGGATTCTCCAGCAACAAGGACATTTAAGGGATGGTAATATTGCAATCTGGCTGTAGAAACGCAATAAAAAGAGAAGCTGAGAACAAGCAAGGTGAGAACTGAGACTGAATAACTTCTAAGTTGGTTACAATGGTTCCTTGTCTTGCACTTGGAGTCTGGCCAAGAGGTCCTGAATAAGGAACTGCTCATTCCCTCTGTGACATATATTATTTCATTGCTTGGTTTTATTGAATGTGGCAATAAATTCAGGGATCCTACATGATTGGAATGCTCTGGGGTCTTGCTTATTATTGCTGCCTGACCACTGAAAATAGCTGGTGCAAAGCGAAGGACATGCTCCAGCCAGATGCCTCACCACTTAGGCAAGAGACACATCCAAAAGATGATCCAGCTCAATGCCTGCACAGAATTCTTACAAGGTGGAGCTCTCCATGGATTTCAGAGAGATCCCAAAGCTGTTCTTGAGACTCAAAATAGGACAATTAGTCTGGCCTGCTGCATCACCAGACTTGCCTCAAGCCCACCCTGGTGAGTGCAGGTTGTCCTGCCTTGCTCAATCCTGTGTGCAGATAAATCTCATCTGCAAACAAGAAAGAAACACAAGACTTGACTTTTCAGCTTGTAAAATTCAGAACTTTTAAAGTCACATGAGTACGATTTGGGGTGTGGCCTGTGGAGGTTTCATCTTCATTGCTACAACTCTTCAACACAGACTTTTCTGTGGGACCTGAAGAGGTAAAGGACTCTCAAATCTTAGCATAAGTCATGTTAGGAGAGGTTTGGAATATATTTCCTTACAAGCTTTCAAATATTTAGTGTATCTATTCACCTATTTGCAGTACATCTACAGTGCTCTGTGATGAGTTATTCTTCCACACATACCAAATGGGATATTCCTGTCCAAATTTAGACTCCTCTGGGCCCAGAGCTCTGTGTCTGTACTGGTTTGTGACTCCCTTTATAGTCCTTGAAAAAACAAAGGCAGATTTTGCTCTGGTATGTTCCACATGGCTTATTTTCAAGTCCTGCCTCAGTGTGAAGCAACATTCCCTTCGTGTTGCCTGTGAAGACATCTTGATTGGTGTAAAGAATATTTGTACAGGCAACTCTCCACAGGTCCTAAATCAGTTCAGAGCTGAAACAAACTTCTCTGGAGGCATCAAAACTGAGTGATCAAGGTAAATTTCATAAGAACCAAGCAGAGAAGTTAAATCACCAATAATATGATGGACTTCAGCCACTGAAAACCTACTGAGAACACTCACAAGGGGTCTTGTGTGTTATAGACAACAACAAAGATTACAGAACTTGAAAGACATGTCCTATTTATGCTTGAAAACAGGCTCAGTGCTGATCACAGAACATAGGATTGCTCCACACAGCACCTCACACAGAGCTGCGGTTGCTCAACAAGAAAATTAAGTATCTGAGTGCAAATATCAGAGAATCCCAGTGATTTTGGTTGGAAGGGACCTTAAAGATCATTCAGCATCATGCTCTGCCATGGGCAGGGACACCTTCCACTGGCCCAGGTTGCTCCAAGACCCATCCAATCAGGCCTGGAACACTTCCAGGGATGGGGCAGCCACAGCTGCTCTGGGCAACCTGTGCCAGAGCCTCACCACTCTTACAGCCAAGAATTGCTTCCCAAAATCCCATCTAGCCCTTCCCTCTGGCAGTTTGAAACCATTCAGTACTGAAGAGACAGTTTTTCTCTGAAATACATGGATTTGGGTGAGTTTCTGCCAGAGATGGATAAAAGGTTTGAGCTCATCCCATTTTCCACGTCACATGGATATTGTTGCGGCAGCAAACAGGCAGAAGAACCTGGATCAGTATGCTGAGCACCTCTGTGCTGCAACCAGCATGTCCTACTAGGCCTTGGATCCAGGTTTAAGAAGGAACTGAGGGGAAAAATGACCCCAGAGCATAACAGTAGGACTCAATGGTCTTTGAGGTCTTTTCCAACCTAAACACTTCTCTGATAGACAATTTGGCCACTTGAGGATTTAATAAAATAAACTACATAGGAAATCTGGTCCAGAAGTTAAGTAATGCTCTGAAAGACTCAGAACTTCTAAGACTTGCCTGATGCATCCTAACAAAAGCTCAAATCACCTCTTGGTGCTTCAGTTTCATTCCCTGCCTTTACTCCCTTTTCCTGCTTAGTGGCTTTGGGCTGTTGTGTTACAGGAACACCAACTCCTGTCCTGCTTGGAGACCTCTCCTGCCAGCTGTAATTCCTTACAATAATATCATATAA
>NW_008659770.1:49493-50110 GCF_000695815.1 Acanthisitta chloris | reverse complement strand
AAATATATCATCATATATCATTACTCTAAAAATCATAATATACTGCACAAGACACATGGTGCTGTGCCAATATGCTGGATTTGGGGTTTCTCAAATCAGTTTCACGCTCACTGAGTGCTTCAGCTAAAGCAAATCACATCTTAATGCACATTGTCTTCTTCTCACTTGCTAAGTGGAGCTGTCACAACACCCTGAGCTCAGCAGCCTTTTGTCCCAAATGTTTTAGCACAGGGAGTCATTCCTGGCAAAGGTTTGTGGAGCTTTGCTTTACCTTTTCTGCTTTTCCAAGTGAAACTTCATCTCCAATCTCCTCTGCTACTTGAAGGATATTATTTGGTGGATGTGGTTTCCAGCGTAGAGTTCAGTGTATGATTTAGGACCTGAGCCAAAAGGCAGGCAAAGCCACAGAAAAAACTCCTTTAACAAGCTTGGAGTGAGCCCATGGATTGAAAAGGAAAACCTCTGGGTGTTGCAGCAGCTTCCAATCCACCAAGAGCAGTCACAGCTTTTCACTCACACCAACTAGATTAGAGAGACAAAATACCTTAGAGGAGCTACTTAAAACCTCCACAAGACAGGATAGGGTGAGCATTTCCTTGTGTTTTCCAGATTCTTCT
>NW_008659770.1:42541-49470 GCF_000695815.1 Acanthisitta chloris | reverse complement strand
GGAAAAGAGGAGCCACAAGCTTTATCCTGGAGTCACCAATCCATTCAAACACCAGGGCAGGTCAGATTATTTCTGTCCCATCTCTGTCCCTGCAAGCACATACCAGCACGTGCAGCCTTTGCTCTGCAGATCTCTCAGCTGTGTGAGCAGAGATTCTCTGGCAGCAGTGACAGCTGGGATTGATTTTCAGTGGCCACAAAGATGCTCTGAGGGCTGGAGCAGCTCTGCTCTGAAGTCAGGCTTGGAGCGCTGGGGGTGTTCAACCTGGAGAAGAGAAGGCACTGGGAAGACCTGCTGATAGTGATCACAGAATCATAGAATCATCATAGAATGGTTTGGGTCGAAAGAGATCTTAAAGACCATCTAGTTCCACTCCCTGCCATGGAAAGGGACACCTTCCACTAGATCAGGTTGCTCCAAGACCCATCCAGCCTGGCCTGGAACACTTCCAGAGATGGGGCAACCACAGCTGCTCTGGGCAACCTGTGCCAGTGCCTCAACACCCTCACAGACAAGAATTCCTGCCCAATAAACAGTGGTATCTCCCTGCCCTCTGGCAGTGGGAAGCCATTCCCTGTGTTCTGTCCCTCCAGGCCCTTGTCCCAGGTCCCTCTGCAGCTCTCTTGGAGCCCCTGGAGGTGCTGGAAGGGGCTCTAAGGTCTCCCTGGAGCCTTCTCTTCTCCCAGCCAGACTCCATGGCAGAGCTGCTTCAGTCCTCAGAACATCTCTGTAGCCTCCTCTGGACTCCCTCCAGCAGCTCCACATCCTTGTGCTGTTGGTGGCCCAGAGCTGGAGGCAGCATTGCAGGTGGGTCCCACAAGAGCAGAGTAGTGGGGGAGAATCACTGCCCTTGACCTATTGGCCACACGTTTGATGCCACACACTTGTGATATTGAAGCAACACCAGGATTGGACACATATAGGGAGAGAGAGAAGCCACACTCACTCTGGGAAGACTTTTTCCCAGCTAGTGGTGCAATGCCCTTGAGGCTGTAATGGGTTTCATATCACTCTTGTTCTTTACAGTCCTCTCATCCTGCTCATCTACACAAGTTTCATAGTTACATAGCATGTTAAGGGGTTGGAATGGACCTTAGAGATCAGCTGGCCCCAACCCCCTGCCCTGGGCAGGGACACCTCCCACCACACCAGATTGATCAAGGCCCCATCCAACCTGGGCTGGAACACAGCCAGGGTTTGGGCATCCACAGCCTCCCTGGGCAACCTGTGCCAGTACCTCACCACCCTCACAGGAAAAAGCTTCTTCCTAATATCTAATCCAAATTTCCCTCTTTCCATTTATCCCCATTACTCCTTGTCTTGTCCCTGCAGTTCCTAACAAAGTCTCCCTCTCCAGCTTCCTTCCATCTGCCCTCACTGTCACTGCTGTGCTGGCCCAGACTAGGCTCATTTTGATGACTAAGACAACATTTAGCGTTGGTAGACATCTCCAATCACTACTCTGTGCCTTCTCTACAGCCAACAGAGATGTAGAGAGTGGAGTCAGCAGGACTCCTGCAGTAACTCAGCCCTCTTGAAACTGATGTCTCAAATCACACCTTCAAACTGCTTGTTTGTCTTTGAGGAGCTTAAAGAGCCCAGGTTGAGGGCTCAGGTGGACACATATGCCTGTGGACATTTCAGAGAACTGATGTGAGACTGTCACACAAGATTTACACAAGTTATTTCCTTCAGAGCCACCAGATTTTCATTATTTTTCCACACCAGACCAACACACCAATTAATGCTGAGCATGCTGGAAGAGATCTAATATTTTGTGCTTCGGAGCTTATGTCAACCTCTGACTTCTGGAAATTAGGTAGAGATTTCAACCAAGATACAAATTATTTTGCTGCTTTTCCTTCCAGTGCTTCATGTCCTGCCAGAGACCCCAAACCACAGCTCAGATCCATGATGTTTGCTCCTCTCTCATCCCAGGTAAATCAAAGTTCTTCATGTCAAAAGCCTTGAGCTCCTCTGGAGAACGGAAAAACCCCAACAATTTCCAGTGCGGTAGCAATGAGTCTGGTTCCTTCTGGTTTTCCCCCTCCATGGAACCACTTTCCATGGACAACAGGATCTGGAACTTTACAGTACTCCAGCCACAAGACCTCACACTCTTCAAGTGGCAGCACCAGACCTCAGCTCTGCATGGAGGGATCTCAGGTTTCCATTTTAATCAAGCTCTTAGCATTCCTGGAAAATCTAGTTCTACTCCAAGAGGGATATGGGATTTAGTTGCCAAATGCCCAAAGGTACAATTCAGCACTGAACTGTTGCCCACAACATTTCTGATTTAACAAGATGCTGCAGTAGTTGGAGCAGCAAAGAGAAGAAAGAAATTCAACCTTTAGTAACGCTCCATGTGCTTGTGGCAACCTTGGAATTTGGGATTATAAAAAGTAAGGAATTCTCGAGACCAAAGATCTATTGAGGGGATTAATAGAATCAGGAATATTCCTCTTTAAAAACAGGGGGGGAAATCCAGGAAAAGTTCTGTTTGGTGCAGGGTCAGCCTGAACAGCAATGATTCTTCCTTATCCTGCCCACAGTGATGTCCTCATGTGTGACATATACCTTTCCAGCACATTGAATCATAGAATCATGGAATTACTCAGATTGGAAAAGGCCTCTCAGAGATTTAGTCCAACCACTCCCCCAGCACTGCCAAGGCCACCACTAACCATGTCCCCAAGTGCCTCATCCACATGGATTTAAATCCCTCAGGGATGGAGACTCCCCCCCTGCCTAGGGCAGCCTGTGCCAGGGCTGGACAGCTCTTTCCAGGAGGAATATTCCCAATACCCAACCTGAACCTCCCCTGGTGCAACTTGAGGTCATTTCCTCTTGTTCTGTCACTTCTCCATCACTCTCCTCCATCATTGCATGAGTCCCCACAGACTCATGGCAGGGACAACTGTGTAGTTTGGTAGGAAAGATGTTGGATGTGAGACTCATTGCAGGGACAACTGTGTAGTTTGGTAGGAAAGATGTTGGATGTGAGTTCCCTGAGCAGATTGAGGAAAGATGTTGGATGTGAGTTCCCTGAGCAGATTGACTCTGGGACACTCAGCTTTGAAAGGACATTTGCTGAGAATCAAAAGCAAATTGAACCTAATTAACTTCTAATGCAAAATTAAGCTAAACCAGACTGAAGGAGCTTTAACTCTAAACAGGACCAGCTCAGAATCAGAATCCCATAATGGTTTTGGTTGGAAAGGAACTTAAAGCTAAAGCAGTCCCACCCCCTGCCATGGGCAGGGACACCTTCCACTAGATCAGGTTATTCCAAGCCCCATCCAACAATTCCACAGATGGGGCAGCCACAGCTGCTCTGGGCAACCTGTGCCAGTGCCTTGCCACCCACACAGACAAGAATTCCATACCAATATCCCATCTAAATCTTCACTTTTCCAGTTTGAAGCCATTCCCCCCTGTCTAGTTCCTCCAGGTCCTTGTCCAAAGTCCCTCTCCAGCTCTCTTGTAGGCTCCTTCAGGTCCTGGAAGGCCACAATTAGGTCAGCTCAAAGCCTTCTCCAGGCTATTGCTTATGTTATCTCTGCTGTCAAAAAGGGAAATTGCCCCAAAATGCCCTTTCCCCTAGGACAGATGCTGAGATTGGACAAGTTTCCTCAACCCCATGGACACAGAAGACTCCCTGCAGAAGGATTCAAGCAGTAAAATGTTCACACTGAGCTCTGAGCCTGTTAACCCTGCCCTGACACAGGGAATGCTTCAGTGATCATATGGAAGAGGCTGGTGCGATCTTAGCACGCTAAGAAGTGTTGGAAACAGATCTGGTTTATTGGGGATTTTCTCTAGGGTGTCCATGTGGGACAAAGGCCTCCTGGATGTGTTTGTCCTCCCTTTCCTGTTCCTTTGTGTTCCCAGTGGGATGGCTCCCACGCAGTGCCTGGCAGAACTGCCCTTCCCTCTCCCTCCAGGGATCTGAATGTTTCAGACATATAATTCCAGGCACTTGGCAGCTCCTCTGCTGCTTCTCAGGGCTGGTTTTATCAGAGCAGCACAAGGCTGATGGGTTGGAATGTATCCATGAGCTCAGCCAGTCCCGGATCCACCAGCACAGCCCCGGCACAACTCACTGCTTCCAGAACCGTGCAGCATCCCTGTTCACCCAACAGATTGACAGGGATATATAATTCCACCATAAAACTTCTGTGGGT
This sequence comes from Acanthisitta chloris, assembly GCF_000695815.1. Classification (NCBI taxonomy): domain Eukaryota; kingdom Metazoa; phylum Chordata; class Aves; order Passeriformes; family Acanthisittidae; genus Acanthisitta; species Acanthisitta chloris. The sequence continues at coordinate 45,286 of NW_008659770.1, read as the reverse complement.
ATCTCCCCCCACTCTCGCCCCTTCCCTCTGAACCTCCACCAAGCATAGCTTGAAAAGTGCGGCGTTTAATTTTCTCTGATGCTAATTCCACGGTGAAGATGGAAAATTCAGCGCTGGAAATTCAGCTAAAGCTATTCCACATTCCAGCCGCAGGGAGGAAAGCTCCCTGCCTCCCCCCCCCCTCTTTCCCCCCCTTCAGCTTAGCTCCCGTTCCTGCTCTGCATCCCAAGCAGCTCCATGTGCAGGGATGTGATAGGCAGAATTGATTTAACAACTAATCTCACCAGAATTTGTATCTATTTATTAAAAAATGAGCTAAAAGGATGAAAGAATCCCATATCCCAGCGTGGTCTTGCCTTAAATCCAAGGGTGGATTCATCCCTGTTGCCAAAGGCCTGTTTCATCCTCTTTTTATAGTTGTGCTAATTGCAGGGAATTGGGGCTCGTTTGGGGCTTTTCAAGTATTTTTCCTCCTTTTTTGTGTGTTTTTCACATGCTTTGCCACACACAGGGAAGACTTTCTGGGAGTGGATGGCTCAGCCATGGAGCAGGAGCTGCAAAGCACAGATGGACAGATCCTCTCCCAGGCCAGAAAAATGAGATAATCCTCTTTTTTCTCCCTTTCAAATAATTTGGGACAAAACAAAAGATACACAGAAAGCTTCCCTGGACTTTCAAACCCTTCCCATTTGATGTCTCATTGGCTTTCCCTTGCTGATCTCTCCGGAGTGAAACTCCATCATGCCCTAAAGCAGTTGGATTTCATTTTGGCAAGTCAAGTTTTATTTCTCCTCATTGATACCAAAGTTGTTCAGAGCTGATGATTCATTCCAAGGCTGTTAGAGACTCTGCAAGACTTGGAGCAGCTGGAGCACACTTGCACCTGGATCACTGGATAACAGGCTGAACACGCTCCCTAAAAATACATTTGCCACAGCAAATATCAATGACTGATACCATATTTTCCACTAATTCCCTCAGGATTACAAATAGGGAGACCCAATGCTTGTCTTTCCCATTGCATTGATTCAAAGCTTTCCCTCTGTCCTCACTCTCCACCACCTGAAAGAATTCTGGAGCTTTATCAAACCCATTGGCATAGGAGAAGTTACTTTTCCAACACTTTGTTGCATCAAAAGACATGGGAATATGCACATCCAGCACTTTGCGACTAAAGACTGAGCACATAAAGAGGAAGGACAGGGTGATGATGTCAACAATGGAAGGACAGGATGAATGCCAGGGATGTGATCTCTGATGGAGAAAACCTCATGTATGGATCTACAGCAAACACTAATGGCTGTGCCCAAATCCCAGAGAAGCTGTGGCTGCCCCATCCCTGGAAGTGTCCCAGGCCAGGTTGGATGGGGCTTGGAGCAGCCTGGGCTAGTGGAAGGTGTCCCTGCCCATGGCAGGGGGTGGTACTGGATGAGCTTTAAGGTCCTTCCAACCCAAACCATTGTGGGATTCCATAACAGGACACTAATGCTAAAATGCAAATCAAAATGCAATTATTTATTGAATATATTAATCATTGCAGTTTCAGGGTCATCATAGTTTGTGTCCCAACCTTGGCAATGCCACAATTGAAATAGCTACCAAAATCCAACTTGTTTTGCCTCACTTAGGCCATTTATTTCCTCTTTACCTTCATCACTTTATGCTGGGATTTCTCACTTCAAGAGGGAACAACAGGAGAGGAAAACATTCCTTCCATAGAGAATAGAAATGAAACCAGAGGTGTTTCTCCCCATCCCAGCCCACCACAATGACTGATGACTGGTTTCGCTGGAGGCCTTGACTCTGCACCCACTAACAGGAGCACAAGGGCTTATGTTAAGCAGTTTTTCTCACTGTAAAGAAATTCACTTCCCTCCTAGACAAATCAATTCTTCTAATAAATCTCTCCCTTTTCTAGCCATGGATTTTTTTGTCCTCAAGTACTTCAATCACCTCATCCCTGCACTAGCACAAGCCATGGGATGTGACCTGCCTTCTCCCAGCAGCTCATCACTAATGCTGAAGCCTCAGCACATCTTTCTTGGCTGCTTTCAAAGCTCCCTCCAATATTTAGTACTAGTGTTTCACTTGCATATTAATGCCTCAGATTTTATTACCCCATGATCATAAACCCCAGCTGCTGATCATGGTCCCAGCCTTCCTTATTTTCCCCAGCTGAATTCCTGGGATTAAAGCCAGAGTTGCTGAGGATAGTGAGTTGCTCCGTTGGTGTGTGGAGGCAGCTCCGTCGGTGTGTGGAGACAGCCCCCTACAGATTGTTGGCTAAATTCAATTGCTCACAGGAATATCTCAGCTGCCAACAAACTGCTTTCCTCCCACACCAGGATTCTGGGATCAGATGTGCCCATGGCTAGGTCAGCCTTCAAATCCAAGGCTGTAAACCTTATTTTATTCAGGATATGGGATTTCTCCTTTTTCTGACCCTTTTTCTGCCCTTGCTGGGCAGGAGAGACCTGACAAAGCTGTGCCTTAGGGGAAGAGGTGAAGAGAAGGGACAAAGTCTAGCCCTAGTGTTTGCTGAGCTTTCTCCCCATTTTGGCTGAGCAGCATTTGGTGGACTTCCCTTACATCCTGCTCTTCCATTCTCCCTGAAATTTTAATTAGACACAGAATCATAGAATACTTGAATGGTTTGGGTTGGAAAGTATTTTAGAGAACATCTTATTCCAAACTCCTGCCATGGGCAGGGACACCTTCCAATAGAACAGGTTGCTCCAAGCCACA
>NW_008659770.1:38193-42272 GCF_000695815.1 Acanthisitta chloris | reverse complement strand
ACCTGTGCCAGTGCCTCAACACCCTCACAGACAAGAATTCCTTGCCAATAAGGCATCTCTCCCTGCCCTCTGGCAGTGGGAAGCCATTCCCACTTGTCCTGTGCCTCCAGGCCTTTGTCCCAAGTCCCTCTGCAGCTCTCTTGGAGCCTCTTGAGGATCTGGAAGGGGGTCTAAGATGTCCCTGCAGCCTCCTCTTCTCCAGGCTGAACCTACTCCCTTCAGTTTGAAGCCATCCCCCCATATCATGTCCCCCACAACTACTCCTCACCTTCAGGGTGACCTGTCCCTGCACTCTGCCATAGATAGCCCTGTTGCATCCCTGAGGAGCAGCAGGAAAGGGATCAAATAGTAGGAGAACAGGAGAGAACCCTTTGTGCTCACTGCATGTGCTGGTTCTGTCCCTAGCAACCATCTGACAGTGCAGAGATTGGAATTCCACAGCAGCTGCAACCATGGAAGCAGAGACACAGCCTTTCCCCCTCCTTTGAAAAGCTAATTCTTACTAAAACCCTTTATCCAGATCTGTTTAAATTACTGCACCTGCTAATCACTTAATTACACAATTTGATTGGCTGTAAATTGAGTTGTCCTACAGAAATCACCAACATGGTGTTGGTTATTGAGTTGGAGGTGGATCACTCAGCAAGGTTGGAAGTGTCTCATCTGGTCCCACCTCCCTGCTCAAGCAGGGTCATCCCAGAGCACATGGCACAGGATTTTATCCAGAATGTTCTGAAATATCTCCAGTGAGGGAGAATCCATGACCTCTCTGGGCAATCTGTCCCAGTGCTTAGTCACAGCACAGGAAAGAAGTTCTTCCTCATGTTCAGGTGGAACTTTTTGGGCACCAGTTCCTGCCCATTGCCTCTTGTTCTGTTCCTGGGCACCATGGAACAGACCCTGATACATCCTCTGACACCTCTCTGCAGACACTGATGGACATTGATGAGGTCTCTCTCAGTTGTCTCTTCTCAAGGCTGAACAGCCCCAACTCCCTCAGCCTGTCCTCCATTAATTATCTTTGCAGCCCTTCACTGGACCTGCTCCTGGAGCTCTATGTCCCTCTTGTCCTGAGGAGCCCAGAACTGGACACAGCACTCCAGATGTGGCTGTGGTGGGGCCAATCAATACAAAGGTGGTAGAGGCCAATGGGGAAACACAGGTGAGGTGAAATAACAGATGTAGTGGGAAACCTGCACCCCATCCCCATACTTGGGTGCTAGATGGCTCCATACAACCTGTCCCATCTCCCAGTGCTTACAGAGCTTACTGAAGACTCTCAGGATGGTCCAAAGAACACGAGGCCTTGACAGTTCAGCCCTTCCCATAACATCAGCTAGCAGTAGATGGATGGTGATCGATGAAAGCATGGGGTGGTCTCTCTCCTCACCTGCTTGCTGGTTATTCCTCACCTCCCTGCCAGGCTACTGGAGGCCTTTTCCTGGACCCCACTCCCAGCCTTGGCTTGAGGTTGGTCAACTCCATGCAAATCATAATTCAAACTATGCCCTGGATTCCTTCCTGCTACCATGGAGCAGGTGATGATCACAAAGTGGTGATGTGAATCCATCCTCCATCACTGTCTTTGATGTGCTGCTGAGATCCTAAACAGGACAGACATGGAAACTCCCCCTTTCATGCCATTGCCACCCTGGTGCTGGTGATTCCCAAGGGAATTGTCGGTGCATCATGCATCAAGCTCAAATGTTCCCCACGCTGGTCCTTCAGTCCTCTGGCCTGTCCCTGAGGGATGCAGCACTTCCCAGATGGACAAAGTGGTTGAGCTGTGTTGTCCTGACTCCATGAAAGCCCTGGATGTGGTGGCAGATGCTTATGCAGCTGTGGCTTCTCATTCCTCACATGAAGGTCAAGCCATTGACTTCAAACAAGCCACAGGAATGAGTGGGAGAAGATAGATCTGCTGCCAGCCCAGGCTGTGGGAGGACGTATGACCCAGAGGCAGGATGGGCTGGTGGTCAGGACCTTGAGACAGGACTCTGGAGACTTCCTTTGAATTTACCACTCTGCCACTAAGCCTCTCATGTGACAAGGCAGATCCTTGGAGATAAGGAGGTGCCAAGATCCCAGTAAAGGCCACAGAAGTCTGGCCCCTGAGCTGATCTAGCTCCCTCTGCCAGCTTGGCATCTCCAAAAAGGAGACTTGGAAGAGACACCTGGAGAGCAAAGCATTAAGCCTTGGGAGGGAATATGCTCCACAAGTGCATGGAGAAACAAGCACAGGGATCAACAAGCTTCGCAGAAAGCAGCTTCTCCTGCAGCTCATGCCTCTTGGGTATGGACAAATGTTGACTGCTGTTCCTCATCCATTTCCTATTCAGTGAACAATTTTGGGGGGTTAAAAAACACCCAGGACAACTTGTAGGTGTTTAAATGACTTACCTCCATGAGTGAGAAGACATCTCTGTAGACCCTCACAGACAAATTAGTTTAAGCTTTGCTGCTGGAAGTCAGCCTTTAAGGACTTCAAAGGACTGGCTCCTGGCTGGAAAACTCCACAAGGATGTTTGGAAAGTGAGGACAGGCAGGGAACAGCCTGTTGGATGGCAGCTCCTCCCTGGTAGCACCAACCAACTCTCCACGGCTCTGCTGTTGGCTCATGTTGGCAGAGGCAACTTCCCACTTCCCACACTTCCCACTGCACAGCAGGACAGAGTCCAAAGGGAGCTGGAGGAGGATAAATGTCCCACTGAAATGGTTCCAGAGGCATCCCAGAGGCCAGACTGGAGTCAAGCTGACACTCCACTGTCCCAAGTCAAGCTGACAGCTCCAGCTGGAGACCAGGAGCTGCTGTAGGCAAACCTGAGAGAGGAGGAGCTACCACCATGAGCATGGGGGAAGGTTGGGCGTGATGAGGCTCACACCTGATCTAATCCTGCCTGGAATATGAACCAGGAGGCACAAGAGCCAGATCAGCCCCTCTGGGTGTCCTCTGCAGGAGGCTGTGAGCTCTCCACTGACAATGAGGATGAGCTGTGGGTGAGGAGTTTGCAGTGGTCATGACTCTGAGCAGAACAACAGGCAGTGTTGGGGGTCACCACTGATGTAAGAAGCCTCTAGAAATGTCTGGCACTATCTGAGATATTTGAAGAGAACTGGGGTTGGATTAGGAGACCTAAAGAAGTCCATTTCAACCAAAATGATTCTCCAACTCTACCCCACTTGTCTTCAAAGCACCATCCAAAGACCACCCAGAGGTGGTCTCCAGACCTGTCCCCTGGAGGGACAGAACAAGAGGGAATGGCTTCCCACTGCCAGAAGGCAGGGTTAGATGGGATATTGGGAAAGAATTCTTGGCTGTGAAGGGGGTGAGGCACAGGTCGCCCAGAGCAGCTGTGGCTGCCCCATTCCTGAAAGTGTTCCAGGCTAGGTTGGATGTGTCTTGGAGCAACCTGGTTTAATGGAAAGCATCCCTGCCCATGGCAGGGGTTTGGAATGAGATGATCTTCAATGCCCGTTCCAACCCAAACCATTCTATGATGGTTTGGGCATGGAAGAGTACGGTGTGCATTGGGATTGTGTTGTACTCAGGACCGAGGTGAATCAGGACTTGCTCTAGGACTTCTCCAACCTCATCTTCTCATTGCATGAAGGTTAAGCTGAAAGCAAAGGTGAACAGGTCCCTCAGGACCCACATCCCACCCTGCCTTGCAGCTCTTTGAGCAATCCAAGCAGAAAACCTCTGTCCATTGCAACACACATCCCTCTGGAGTCTTCTGCCTTTCCAATACACATGAAGTCCCTGTGGGGAGGAGAGAAATTAGGCTGAAATAAATCACTGGAGAACCAGCAGGAGGGGGTGGGCATCCTGCTGGAGCTAGTGGGGACAGGAATTGTAAACAACTCGGGAAATGGGCCTGAAAATAATTTTTAGGACCTAATGGGATTTTGCTTGGAGCAGAGTCAAGAATTAAAAGGCTTCAATGGCAAAACAAGGCATTTGTATAAATTAACACTATGACATGAGCTCTTGTTGGTTGGTGGTGGAGAATGTGTGTCCAAGGCTGCATGGAGGACTTGGGATCTGCTTTATTTTTTGGAATTTGGTTAATTTATTATCT